>NC_041395.2:197432281-197572281 GCF_900747795.2 Erpetoichthys calabaricus
AACATGCAAACTCCACGCAGGGAGGACCCGGGAATCGAACCCAGGTCCCCAGATCTCCCAACTGCGAGGCAGCAGCGCTACCCACTGCGCCACCGTGCCGCCCATATGGAGGGGGCACCCAGATATATTAACACTGATTTTCTCAGGTGTTCAAATACTTATGTGCAGCAGTGCAATACAAATAAATTCTGTACAAATCATACAATGTGATTTCCTGAATTTTTTTTTACATTCTGTCTCTCACAGTGGGAATGCACCTACAATGTGAATTGCAGACCCCTCCATGATTTCTAAGTGGGAGAACTTGCAAAATCGCAGGGTGTTCAAATACTTATGTTCCTCACTGTATATACACACACACACACACACACATACATATATATATATATATGTATATATATATATATATATATATATATACATATATATATATATATATACATATATATATATATACATACATATATATATATCTCTCTATATATATTCATATACATATACATATATATATATATAAATACATATATGTACCATTGGAACCCATGAGGTTTCTATCAGCTTTGCACATCTGGACACTGCTTTTCTGCTCAGGTTCTGCCATGTTGCGATCCTGAGTGAAAAGCTTTTTTCAAGCCCAGACAAAAAGTAGGGACCTGTTTTTACTTTGACATGAAAGAGCCTTTTCTTTTCATCAGTCTCAAAAAGCCAAGTTAAATCTACTTTGGTTCAATGTGGTGTAACAATAAAACGTGTATATTTCTACTGGGGGTGGGGTGTACACTTTCCATAGGCGTACATACACAGACATTATACACACGCAATGTATACGGTGTATACACAAATATAATATATATATATATATATATATATATATATATATATATATATATATATATATATATATATATATAGTATATATATATATAGTATATACAGTATAAGAATAAATCTTGCAGTTTAAGAACTGTTTCTTAATTTTTCAACTTACTCTACAGACTAATAATAACTGCTCCAGAGAGGGATCAAGAAAACTGGGCGGGGAAACGTGCGTAAATTTACATCGTGATTGTCATTTATCATGGGTAAATTACGCCGAAATGTGCGTACATATGGTTTCATAAATATAATTTTTGTTTGTATTTTTTGTCACCGACTTTATTCTTTCTTTTTCTTTTTTTCCTTTGCGTGCACATATTTTCACGCTTGAATCCACGCAACGTTTTATAAACAAGGGCCCAGGTCTTCTCTCAAAGATGCTGATCGTAGTGCCATGTTCCAGTGTACTGTATTCTGCAAGTCCTTTTTGCAGGTGCTTCAATTAACCATTAATTTTTGGCAGCTTACGATACTTTCTCACTTGCCCCAGAGGACACGTTAAGCCTGCTTTCAGTTCATTTTTACTATTTTTTTCAAATATTCCTTGAAACACGTTGTTACATTTGTGACTCATTTTTTCTCACGGTAGTTGAGGATCTCTCTGTATACGAAGACATGACACAGGCAAATACAAATGAAAAAAATAAATACGCACTAGTGAATGTAAAGCAATACTGTAAAAAACATAATACATTGAAACAAGGGAATAAAACTACAAAACACAACAAGTAACTCACTTAATAAGTTGTTCTCACCTACGATGTAAATATACCACAGAAAATTAGTATGTAATCACTGTGGTATAGAATCTTCTGCAAACTCCAAGATGAAGTCACACATGCCGTGACGACTGCTGTACCAGTTCATCACGTGAGTGTGACTCGCGGTGTTGAGCTTCTAAAGTGCAGACGTTTTCGATCGCTCAGAAATACGCAAGTCATGTGATTTTTTGTGAATTGGCTTCCCGCACATCGTCAGCACGTCACTGATATCAGTGCTTCGTGGCTTCTTGTCCCGTGACACTGTTCGAGCGCGAGCGCCGCTATTCCGTACGGTCGAAACTCTGGTGGCTCGGCACAACATAACAGTACAGTAGCCTACAGTCCACTCCCTGCTGTAACTGCTGCTGTAGAACTGCGTCCAAGACAGCCACGTCAGTCTTACAGACTCTCAGCAGGCTTCAAAGTGGTCCAAGTGCATTCGAATTTGAGGCGTTTTGTGGGGGTTGAGAGAGAGAGATATAATTCATAAGCTAAACTTTACAGACAGTAATACTTGGAGAGTTTGGCATCGGAGTTCCAGTCGAATTATTTCCACTTACAATTGTCATCAAAAATAAGATGCGTAAACAATTTACAGTAACTAATGGTTTGGCCATTTGAGGTATTTACGTCCTGCAATTAGAAAGGCACGCCAATCCCACTGCATCAACTCATACTGGACTGTCTAAGCAAGGTATATATTAATAACCGTAATATCACAGTTTTCCAGATATCCGAGTGGCTAGTAGTAAACCTTAGCGAAACTTTGCCGTTTAATTATAATGCGCTTGGGTTCGCACTCCTTTTCCCTGGCAATTTACTCCAGGTCTTGGGGGATAATTGACGAGGACATTATGACAGCGCCAGGTTGTTAGTTCATTTTATAATTTGAAACTGATGGGTTTGGTAATCTCAATCACGTCACGGAGGACAAGAGACACCTCACATTTGAGTTACGTGTCACGAGCAGCGCCAGGACCTACAAGGCCCCCCAAATTAATCATAATGTATGAACGAATGCAGCCGCCTATACAACACTCTGTTCCGTTATCCCTGATATGGCTCGTCAACCGCTAGTCGCACACACACCGCCATCCCCGAGTTTACGTGTCTGCGGTCAACTGCAGGGCGGCTGGTGGACAGCATTAGCTGCAGTTGTCGGAACGGAAAGCGCGTGCAGAAGAAAGCGATTTGTCATATTATAAAAGCGACAGTTCTTCTGCAAAGGCAAGTGACAGTGTTAAAGATTCGAGTTCTGGTGACGGTGATGCAGACGAAGGGGATGATTCTGCAGAAACACCACGTATGCCTGTGCGTGGTGCGTGTAACAAGAGCTTTTGGAAACTTTTAAAGCTAAAGCGCAGCACTGATCTCAGGGTGTAAAGCAGATTTATCGGATACAAATGAGCCCTAACAGAATTTCAGTATGTTAATAGGGGCATATTAGGTGTAATTGTGCCAGTTGCGATAAAACTTTTTTGAAAATAAAATCGTTTTCTACACTTTACATACCTGAGCAGGATGTTGTTGTCAAATCCCACGGTTTGGAGATGTTGTTTGACAGTGAAGCGATACAAGGGCACGTCGTAATACCGCTATTTTATATACTTATTCAATTATTGTTGTTTTCATTTTTTTACTGTTTTTAACTTACAGCTGAAGATACCCAGTATTGTGAAACTAACTAAGTGCTAGAATTTTAAAATATTTTTCTCCCTCTCTCCCTGTTTCAAAATAGACAGTTGAAATCTCATTCTCTTTTAGTTTTTAATATTTGACATGGCATACTGGGCTCAGATGGCTATCCAGTATAATCATACGATTTGAGTAGAGAAGAATTTATATTTTAGAAGGGTGGTCCAGCAAGCATTCTTTCCATCTCTATCACTCATAATCTCATGATGTGATGTTTTTGATGCTGCACATACTGTAAATCTATTTCAAAAGCAAAGACCCCATCCCAGAATGAAATGGTTCATTGTTAAGCAATGACTTTATGAGGAACTATGCCCAACCCAGTAAAATGCCATTAAAGGAACATTATTTTTTAAAAATAAAGGTGTCACAGTGGTTCTTCAGAGTGATGCCATAGGGCAGGGGTTCTCAAAGTCAGTCCTGAGGACCCTCTTTAACCGCAGGCTGTTGTTCCAACCAGATTCATAATCAGTGATAATAATTGATCTCATTTAATTATCTGGTCTTTTTCTCTTCATTTATTCTACATTCAGAAATGCACATTAGTATAATTTTTACATTTACAAAATATTTAGAATTGTTTCTGTGTGTCTGCTCCTTTCGTTGTATCCTAACAATGAAAATTAAAAAGAGGCAGAGCAGACACCTGAGAAAACAACGCTGAATGATGAAAGGCTGCAACTACTTTATCATCAGGCCCATAAATGAATAAGTAATGGATTAAATAACCAGAAAACCAGGAAAAAAACAATGAAAATCAGGATGAAAATACTGTTAAAAAGTAACAAATACATATTCCATAAACTGCTTTTTACATTGACTCCAAAACACAGAAACTGGGTAATAACAGATCACTTCATTAGGCTAACAGTCCAATTTAAAACAGAAGCTGGGTTGAACAAAAACTGAACGCCACAGAGGCTCCCCAGGACTGAGATTGTGAACAACTGCCATAGGGCAACTATTTTTGGTTCTCAAAAGACACATCTACATGAAGGTTCCAGAAAGAACCTTTATTTATTTAGATCCATAACTGGCTCCTACACTGAAAAAAGGGAAATGGCAGGTTGTTACATTTACAAAATGTATTTACGTTATATTACATGTGTTGTTAATGTTCCACTTTTGAACATAACTCGATCATGTTTAATTTGTTGAACCTTGTGGGATATACAATATACTAATATAGAAGTCAAAACAGTTACATTTATTCCTCACCGGAAATTAATGCGCACCAAGCGGATTCATCGTCAGCGGAGGTTGGATAACGTGGCGATAAAGTCACGTGACTTTCAAAGCCGCAACAGATTGTGGGTTTGAGTTATTATCGCTGGTTAAGAGTAAAAGGTTAGTGAAATAAATGTTAAAAACACACACGAGAAATATTCAGACATTCATTTAAAACACTTCATCACACAGACTAAAGTTACTCCGTTTTGAGTTTTTCCTTGTATTCTCTTTTAATGTTTTGTCAAACTATGCTCACTAACTACCGTCACAAGTCAGTAGGGGAGAGTGGGGTAAGTTGAGCCATTTTTTACTTAGGCTGTCCTCTAGGCAAGGGAAAGTGATATGTAAATAAAACCAAAATGTCTACATCTTTTTCAGGATGTTTCCCGTCAGTGGAAATGCTAAGAATGCATACATGACATATGAAAAAGAAAATGTGACCTCTTGAAAAAAAGTGGTCTTATGGCTCAACTTGCCCCAGCTTAGGGGTAAGTTGAGCCAAGCCAGGGGGTAAATTGAGCCACCTGTGTGTAAACTGACCAATGTACTTTTTCCAGTTTAAACCTGATTGTCATTTTGAATTATCCTAAAGGAAACTTTAAACTATATATAAATAAGTCAAATGCAAGTGTACTGTTCAAAATATTTTAATAAAAATGATGATATAACAATTGAACACTATCAACAGTGTAGAATAACTGTAACGAACTCACAAAAAAGAATACTGTGGTTTTCCTTAACTATCTACTCCACATTCCACCCCTCAAGGTTGCAGGGAAATATGAATTGCTGCTCTCGCCGTGCAGTTCCTCCAGCCTTTTGAGGTTAAGGCAGCTTCTTTACCACTTGACTTTGCCGGAAAAGTGCCACGTCATCCTCCTTGAAAACAAAAGTTGGTTTCCCTTTAGCTGTGCTCCCTCGGATTCTTCGGAGAAATCTTGCAGTTACTTCTTCACCCTCAAGATTCTCAACCAAGCCAATGTAATGGTAGCTCCTGTGTTTGGTTGCAAAGTTAACTATAACAAAGTCACCAACTAACAGGTCTGTGCTTTCTGGTTCACTTCTCTCATCCTCTGTTGCATCATCCTCAGATGTGTCTTCGAGTGGGATGGGAACATCACTCTCAGAGCTACTGCTCACTATGATTTTCTTCCTGGTTTGTTTCTTCTTCAGCTTTCCTTTTTCTTTTATGTTACTTTGCTTTTTCCCCTGCAGTTTCTTTGCTCTCTCTTTGTGAGCCCTTTCAATTGCCTGCTTTTCAGGTGTATCAGTTAGGATCCTTGTTTTTACACGCTTTCGCTTTGTTTGTGCTCTGGGATGTGGACTTTTGGGTAAGGGCAGAATTTCATCTGCAGACACATATGCAGTGTGGCTGAGACACACATCTGTGTCACCTGGTAATGCACATCCTTGTGGGGAGGTTGATGAAGGCAGCATAGAAGTAATGGAGGTTGAAGTAGTAGATGGATTATCTGCTGTGGTTGGCTCATCAGCAGTAAAACATTAGGGGGAAAACAGCTATGTAATACCACAATAAAATATTTTTTGACATTTTAAACATAATATTACTTGAGCTTCAAGGTGGGGTAAGTTGAGCCAGTGGTTCAACTTACCCCAAGGCATCTGGTTCACTTTACCCCACAGCCACCACTTTGGAAAAAGTTATCTAGCTTAGCAATTCAAGCTAACCTTTAGCTAAATGGTTCACATGGTTTAATATGCTAGTAAATCATCAACATGTATGGTATTAATTTTTAGGCCTGGATAAATTAGTTTTCATGTTACAGTCAAAATAACTGAAATGCAAAAAATTTACTTTGACAAGGCAAAAACAGGTTTTTGTGAATAGAGCATACTTACCACACTACCACAAGCTTCTTTCAATCACAGGGGCAGCAAAATGGAGGGTGCTTTCAAAATTTATGGTCACATGACAACAAATCTGCACTATTGCCTAGATCAGGGGTGGGCAGATTCAGTCCTGGAGGGCCGCAGTGGCTGCAGGTTTTTGCTCCAACCCAATTGCTTAATTAGAAACCCTTATTGCTCAAGTAACACTTCAGCTTCACGTTAGTTGTCTCGCTCGTTAAGATTTTGAACCCTTATTGCTTATTTTAGTCTTAAACAGCTGTATTCTTGGTTTTTAATTGCTCCTAATTAGCAATGCCATGCAAATGACAAAAGAGACCAGCATTTCTCCATTTAGCTTGTTTTCATTTACACCTGTGTGTATTTATCACGCACTATTTGGTTTAATTAAATACTTGGAAGGAAAGTGAAGAGAAAAAAGTGAAGCACTGAGAATTACTCATCTGTTTTAGACTTCAAATCATTTGGATGATATCCTTAGAAAGGAAAATAAATCTAGGATATGAGAATGACCTGACATGGCAGAGTTAAAGCACTAACAAGCCATGCAATTAAATAATTGACAAGGATTGGTTTTTAATTAAGCAACTGGGTTGGAACAAAAACCTGCAACCACTGCGGCCCTCCAGGACTGAATCTGCCCACCCCTGGCCTAGATACAGGGGGTGGGTCAACTTACCCACTGGCTCAAATTACCCCACTCTCCCCTAAACGTACTATTCAGTTCTCAAGATTTATTCGCTTAGTACAGCTACGTTTACATACTTAAAAAAAAAAAAAAAACTTCTGACTTTTGTTATGGGTCAACTACTTTAAGCATTGCTGTTCATTAGTATTATCATATACTAATACTCAACTAATTCCTCCTACAGTCCATGCAGGTTACGTGCACTGGCGATTCTAAATTGTTCCTAGTGTGTGCTTGGTGTGTGTGTGTGCGTGCGCGCCCTGCGGTGGGCTGGCACCCTGCCCAGGGTTTGTTTCCTGCCTTGCGCCCTGTGTTGGCTGGGATTGGCTCCAGCAGACCCAGGGATATAGCGGGTTGGATAATGGATGGATGGATGGAATACAATACAATGCAGTTGCCGAATTTGCTGGTTTGAAAATAAAAAAAAAATGTTTTGTGAAAGAAGGTGCAAATCAGCAATTTTTGCACTTAATATTTTACTAATATTTAACATTTATTCTATAATATATACAGTTACACAAATATAAATAAATGTATTTTATAATATAACACTCTATCCAAGGTGCATTTTGTGTTCATATTTAGGTATACATTACATTTGGCACAGCCAAAAAAGCAGTGTTCTTGTACAGCTGTTGTACATTTCAGCTTTTGAATACAAACCTTTTGCATTTTTGTTGGTTTGTATTATTTTTATCAAATAAAACTAATTTTGGTATAAGCAAACATGTTTAAATCTTATTAATAACTTTGAACATTAACTATAAAATGAAACTAAGTATAATTGATAACCTAAAAAGGTTATAGCTAAGTAACTCGGTGAGGTGCATTTTTGAAAAAGTTTATAAAACAATTGTTAAAATATTATGCTTTATTGACATGTTCATTTAACATAATGTAATTCATTTAACAGAGAATGACAAAGTTTCATTCATTTTATATAAAAATATGTTGTTTCAGGATCTATTAATTTAGTGCATTAAACATAATTAAATAATTTTGATAAAAGCAATTTTATTATGTGCAACCGATGTACATATTTTTTAATTTAATGTGACATGCCATTTTTTTCAGTGAAATGGTAAATAATTATGAATATAACAGACTTGTGTATTCATAATTTTAAAAAGGACTCTTGCTGCATACAAGGATATAGGTCGTCTTAAAGTGTTAGAGTCCTGCTCGGTAGCCTATCATACATTAAAGATTTGTTTTTTTCTATAGATGAAGTTTTTCAAATCACAAAGAACCATATGCAGAGATCCCTTACCAGGATGAAATAGTGCTTTGTCAAGCAAAGGTTCAACAAGGACCCCATACAACCCAGTAAAGAACCATAAAGTACCAATAAAGGACCAGGAGTGTATGCATGAAAAGGGTACCCCACCGATTTATACCAATGTAAACATGAAGATCCACTCCGTTTGATGATACAAAGGTCACATGTATATCTCCATCTGCACTTACCAGATCTGTCTTTGCAGCAGTTAGCTCCGTATGAAATTATTTTTGCAAAGGTTGGGAGGTGACAAGTTTTAAACAAAAGTCTTCTTCATCATTAAGAAAACCAAAAGCTGAATGGCTATCTTTCCTATCCAGTCTAAGTTAAATAATCCCAGTCTCAGTCACTGACACACTTACCGTTTCCCCCAGCCTCTTGACAATCACGTCGACCAAGTCATTACATATTCAACCTGATTCACTTAATGCAAGTTAAAATTAATTCCCTTACAATCTAATCGTTACTCGTTAGCTGTAAAAATTGTGAATTTCGTTTAAAACATCTTCCTTTTTAATATACCCGTGAAACAAGACACATTTTCTTTAAGTAGGGTTTACATTACTACTACTACTACTACTACTACTACTACTAATAATAATAATAATAATAATAATAATAATAATAATAATAATAATAAATAGCAGTATCTGTAATGAAATGTAAAATGTGGAATATTCATGAGATTGGCCATTAAGGTGAGCGCGTTGTATTGTTTCACATCACTCTCGTTTTCCGTATGATGTATGCCACCCGTCAGCATTAGTAATAAATCTTTTTGTTGTTGTTGTTTTATTTCTCGATAGTAAGAATCGGACAAACGCACCACGTCAGAGCCGCAAAACGAGCAGCGACTTTCCAGGTCTGTGTCTCAGTCATTGAAAACACTGTCAGAGGCTGTAATGTTACTACAAATGGCCAGGAGATGTCACTAGAGAGATGGCTGACAAGCACTTGGAGACCTCGAACCATCAGAAGACAGAAGGCCACACAGTAAGAGAGAATGAGTGGGGCACAAAAACAGTAGGAACTGCTTAAGAAGTTGAAATTATGAGAGAAGACCACAGCCGTCGGCATTCAAATAGTAAAAAAAAAATACGCAGGCAGGAAAGGTGAACTGAGTGACAGTTCCAGATAGATAGATAGATAGATAGATAGATAGATAGATAGATAGATAGATAGATAGATAGATAGATAGATACCATACCATATTTATAGATAGATAGATCTTTATTGTTATTGTCACTTTTACAAAGGAACAAAGAAAACGGTGCAGTCAACTCAGTGTGAGGCATAAGAGTTAAAAAGACAAGAAGAGAGAAAATAACAAACCGAATACTGTAGTAATAAAAGTACTTTACAAAATATATGAATTGCACTTGTTATATATACAAATTGCACTGGTTGACTTAAGGTCTATATTGCACATTGGGAGAATGATATGGAGCAGTTTTATTCTGAGTTCAGGGCCATGATTGCTTTTGGATAAAAGCCTGATGGCAAAAGCAGGAAGAGGCAATGACCGGGATGTGATGAATCCTGTGAAATGTCTATTGCTTTTTTGCGGCATCGGGAGGTGTAGATTTGTTCCAGAGTGGGGAGGGTACAACCAATTGTTCTCTCCGCTGTCCTGATAACCCTGTGGAGCGCTTTCCTTTCTGAGGAAGTGCAGCTGCCGTACCACACACACAGTCCATAAGTGAGCACACTCTCGATAGAACGGTGATAAAAGGCAAGGAGCAGATTTTTGGGGAGATGGTTCTTTCTGAGGATTCTCGGAAAATACAGTCTCTGCTGCGCCTTCTTCAGCAGCTCCTTGGTGTTGGCGCTCCAGGTCAGGTCATCCTCCAGCTCAATGCCCAGAAACCTGAACACCAGGACCCTCTCCACACAGGCCCCACCAATGATGAGTGGCTGGATGTCAGTTTTGTTTTTTCTAAAGTCAATAACAAGCTCCTTCGTTTTTGTGGTGTTGAGGAGCAGGTTATTGACTCTGCACCACTCTGACAGCCGCTCCACCTCGTCCCTGTATGCCAGCTCACCCTACTTGCCAGAGATGAGTCCAACCACTGTCGTGTCATCGAGGAGTTGCTGGATTTGTAGCCGGTGATGTGCTGGACACCCTGCCATATCTGCCTGGTGTTGTTGCTCCTCAGATGGTCCTCTATCCTCCTTCTGTATGCTGCCTTGGCCTCTCTTCATGTTCGCTCTGGCTACACTGTAAAGAGCCCCATCCCCAGACCTGAAAGCAGTATTTCTGGCTTTCAGCAGACTCTGGACATCCCTCATCATCCAGGGCTTCCTGTTAGGATAAATCCTTATGCATCTGTCCCTGGCGATGTTGTCCGTGCAGAACCTGATGTAATCCAGGACTTGCCATAGTGTGGTTCTCCAAGTCTTGGTGATCGAAAACCTCCCAATCGGTTCTCTGGAAGCAGTCCTGCAACTGTTGGGAGGCCTCCTCAGGCCATATGGTAACAGTCCTGGTCATAGTGGGAGCTTGTTTCCTGAGGGGGGTATATGCAGGGATCAGAAGCAAGGACGTGTGATCAGACTGGCCAAGGTGTGCTAGAGGTTTAAGCCCTATAGGCCTGTCTGATGTTTGTGTACAGCTTGTCCAGTGTTTTTACTCCCCTGGTTGCACACTTTATGTGTTGATGGAATTTGGGGAGAACTGCTTTCAGATCTGCATGATTGAAGTCCCCAGAAATGATGTGAACAGCCTCAGGATACTTGCTGTGTTTACTGCTGATGGTGTCATGCAAAAGCCCCAGAGCCGAGTTAGCATTAGCATCTGGTGCTATATACACAGCAGTTAGCAGTATGGCGTTGAATTCACGGGGGGAGGTATATGGGTCTGCATTTAATTGTCATAAACTCCACGTCTGGAGAGCAGTGTCTGGTGGCTATGGTGGAATTCGTGCACCAGCTATTGTTCACATGAATGCACAGCCCCCCTCCTTTTTTCTTACCGGAGCTCTCTGTCCTGTCTTGCTGGTGTGTTGTGTGGCCTGCTATCTCGATCGCCGTGTCCAGTAGAAGTGGATTAAGCCACGTCTCCATGATCAGCAGTATGCAGTAGTCCCTGATGATCTTTTCCGTTGCAATCCGCAGCTTCCACTCGTCCAGTTTGTTTGCCAGCGACCTCAAATTTGAGAAGAAAATGCTTGGAAGCGGTGGTTTGTGTGGCTAGAGTGCAAGGTTTAAAAAAAACCATGAATCAATGTCATAAGAAGAAGAAAGAGAAGAAGCAATGAGCTCATTAAGATTAAGAGATCTAGAAGAGAAGAAAGGATAAGGTGAGTAGAGAGAGGTTTATGTTTTAGATGAGCAGGGGTTAATTCGCCGTGTGTTTATTCAAAACAAGCAGCAGCAAGTTCATTCAAAGGAAGCATACATGAGTTGTTTGATTGCTATATATCTAGCAAATGGCAGGGATTTCCAAATGCACTGTTAAACATATACCTAAACTCTCCTAAAATTATTACCGAACTGGCCACCCTCCATCAGGTGATATTTACTATATGTGATCCAAGTTAAAGAAATCCCATTTAGAAATGAATATTTTGGGCATATCAGCAATTACCAGGCTAGAAACCTGCTGATATAAAACAGAGAAACGGGCCAGCCTAGATTAACAAAAAAACAGACAACCAAATTATTGACCTGCAGTAACTGATTCAAATGACCAAACTGCACTCACAGATAGGAGCAGGGCCGGCTCTACCATTTGGGCAAACTAGGCAATTACCAAGCGCAGCAAAATTTAGGGAGTGGCATTTTTTGAAACAATACAGAGTCGAGGCTGAGTTACAGACTCTCTGACCCAATACAACTGTCCGATTCTCATTTATCTGTTTATCCATCCATCCATTTTCCAACCCGCTGAATCCGAACACAGGGTCATGGGGGTCTGCTGGAGCCAATCCCAGCCAACACAGGGCACACAAGGCAGGAACCAATCCAGGGCAGGGTGCCAACCCACTGCAGGACACACAAACACACCCACACACCAAGGAGTGGATGGATGAGAACTACTTGTGTTTAAACACAAATAAAACAGAGATGTTAATTATTGGAGGGAATGATGCTAATCACAACAATATTTTGTCATCATTTAACTCAGTTGGAATCACCACTAATTTTACTGAATCACCCCGCAATCTAGAAGTTATCTTTGACTGTAGCATATCATTTAAAGTGCACTTTACAAAGTTGTCCAAATCATGTTTCTTCCATCTTAGAAATGTTGGGAAATTAATGCACTTTCTACATAAACAGGATTCTGAGAAATTAGTTCATGCATTTATTTCTAGTAGGATTGACTACTGCAATGCGGTGTTCACTGGATGTTCAAACTGTTCTTTATACAGCCTCCAGTTAATCCAAAATGATGCTGCAAGAATTATTACAAGAACAAGAAAATGCGAACACATAACTCCAGTTCTTAAATCCTTACACTGGCTCCCAGTTAAGTTTAGGGCAGATTTCAAAATCCTCTTTTTAACATATAAAGCCTTAAATGACCAAGGTCCAGCTTTCTTGTCTGAAATTATCATGACTTACAAACCAGAGCACAGATCTCAAGATGCCGGCCTGCTTATGATTCCAAGAATTAATAAAATAACAGTGGGAGATCGAGCTTTTAGTTACAGGGTCCCTAAACTGTGGAATGGTCTGCCTGCTACTATAAGAGATGCCCCTTCGGTCTCAGCTTTTAAATCCCGATAGAAGACTTACTACTTCAGTTTAGCATATCCTGACTAGAGCTGCTGATTAACTGTACAGACTGCATCTCTGTTGTTAGTCATTAGCACTAAAACATAAGTAACATGATAGTTATAGTTTGTTACTAACCCTTATCTATTCTGTTTCTCTTCTCAGTACTCAAATGTGGCACTCGGTGCCACGGCCCACCTGCCAAGTTGTTTTGCCTGCCTAAGATAAAGTCATCCCTGATGGAGGATCGCAGGAATCATGGGGTAGAGGGGCCTTCCATCGGATTGGCTGGCCCAGCGCTTTTTCAGCTGTGGAATGGCCAAATGGGAGAGGCAGCTTGATGACTGAGGTCTCCAGGACTATAAACAAATCCAAATCATATTATGTGATATCATCTACCGTTAAATTCTGCTCCGTACTTCTAAAATTTTTATTTTTTATACTGTATTGAGGATTTGTTCTGTTCTGTGTATTGTATTGTATTGACCCCCTTCTTTTTGACACCCACTGCATGCCCAACCTACTTAGAAAGGGGTCTCTTTGTGAACTGCCTTTCCCAAGGTTTCTTCCATTTTTTTCCCTACAGGGGTTTTTTGGAGTTTTTCCTTGTCTTCTTAGAGAGTCGAGGCTGGGGGGCTGTCAAGAAACAGGGCCTGTTAAAGCCCATTGCGGCACTTCTTGTATGATTTTGGGCTATACAAAAATAAATTGTATTGTAGTATATTGTATAAAGTCTGGTCAGAGATGCAGTTCAGGCACAAGCAAGAATTTGCAGCTAAGGCAATGTACATCCATTTACACTTGCATTAACATGCATCACAATCGGATGGTACTTGACCACATTAAAAAATGGTGCTGGTAGTGCATCACATAAATGACATTTGGAGTTGGTCAGAAACAGATATCAATCACATTTGATACAAGTAGAAATGCAAATATGCTTTCTATCCACATACAAAAGAATCATGTAAAACGACGGCAGCAGTCAGGGACTCTGTTCTGCCAGCCCTGACACCTGTGCAGCTTTTAAAAAGTAAGTGTGTCTGAAATTGACCTACCATCTTCTTCATGACACTGTCCCATCTTTGGCATCATGCTAAAACTATAATGTTCTTTATTGTTGCCTTCTTTTCACTTTTTCTTGTTGGGTCAGTTTTCATTCCAATTACATGTTATTAGCCATGGTGTGCTGTACTTCGTTGGTAAACAGGAGTGGACTTTGAAGATATATTTTAATGACAGGGGGAAATGTAAATTATGTGCAGTGTAATGAATGGCATGCAGGACAGGATGAACTCCCTTTCCTTACCTTGGCAGGAGGCCCCAGTGGAAAGTGGGCAAGAAGAGTGGCAGGGTGTTCCTTGCCTTAGTCATGAGGATGGCAGAATATGTCAGTATCAAAGTGGGTATACTGGTGTCCCAGCCGGGTTGAACCAAGGAACATTACATGGCCGGGAGGCCAGCGTGATGGAAGAAAGGGGGAAACAACCTGTCAGGGTTACATGTTCCCCTAACATGTTAGGTGGCAACATCCCCGGGCAGTGCTACCAATACAGACACCCACAAAGCATGCTGGAAACTGTAGTCCCATTGGGCAGCCTTGTTGGGTTCTGTGGGTGCTGCCAGAGGGTACTGCAGTGATCTGTGATCCCTACTTTTTGGGGCTTCCTCATGACCCGACATCGCTTCCTATTGGACTTGTCCTGATGTTTTGTCTTGGTAGAGTTCTATATTACTCTACTTTCCCCTTTTGTATTCTTTATTGTGTAGCCTTTGTCAGAATCCTTCAAATCTCTTAGACTTACCACTGTTTATAAGGTATTGTACTATATACAGTAACTTTTCCCTACATTCCCTTCTACATTTATAACTTCAGGGAATTGGGTGTAGTAAAAGACAAGCAGGAGTTAGGTTACAATTTAAATAATGTATTATTGATAAATTTCATAAATAATAGCAATAAGCAAAGTGCAAGTGAATATTGGCAACCATACAACTTGATAAATGCTGATGTGTAGTTTCAGGAGGCACACGGACTTGTTTTTTACTTAAAATGTCTCTAGTTAAGGCCTCATTTTTGGCCAGCTTTCTTCAGAACAGGCCACATGCCTGTCTCAATATGGCTGCTGAATTGTGCTCCTCATGTCAATTGTGTGACAGAGAGATGCTTCTTCATGGCAATGGTGTAAGAGAGATAAGGAAGGGTAAAGCAAGCAAATTTATAGATTCTCTGTCCAAACCCTACAGCCAAAAAAGGGTGTTGTGGTATTTAATGGCTTCTGTTTTAAAACCCAACAGGCAACTTTAGACCAATAGAATAGGTTTAAGCTGATGCTTGCCAGCTAGGTAATTTGGCTTTCCTGTGGGGTTGGATTGAGAGAGTCTTGCAGAGAATCACTTGCCAAACTGATTTTAGGCACTTCCCCCAACCCTGTCATAAAATTACAAAGACTCAGTCCTAAAGGAGGGGCATCAAACCATTGCTGTTTTTTTATCAATGGTATAACACTAATATTACATAAGTTACAAATAAAGAAATACAAAATATTTATCACCTTATATGCAAAGTTTCACACCACAACATCTGGCACCAGAAGCACTCCCAGGTCTCTGATAAATGGAGCCACAGTGCCTCACCCAGGCAAGTTGGAGTCGGGTGGAAGGAGGACAAAGCTTGTCTGTGAGGTGTGGAGGAAGAAAAGAAAAGAGAGGCAAAGTATATGGTGCTTGAGAAACCTGCTGCAGGTATTTTTGGCAAATAAATTATTATTTGAACGCAGAAGTTGTGTCTGGGGTTTGGGGTGCTGCAACACCCCCTACAGGTCACAACGGATATGATATATGTGAAACACACATTAGAGGGGGTCTTTGAGAAAACTAACAGTCATTGAGAGCTGTATATAACCTTTGGAATATTGATGATGTGGAACCTTAAAAAGATCCATGGGCTAAATGTGTCCCAAAGGCAATTAGTTTGACATTGAAGCATAAAGAAAAACAAACATTATTTTATACAGCACCTTTCTATATCAAACACCAAGCTCAGATCCTTATTACATTTGTTGTTGTTGTTAGTTGCAGTCCAAAAATGGTTAAGCATTTAGCTTAAGCATCACTTAGTGCACCTATATGGCATGAAATAGTCCAGCAGCTCTTTGTGTAAGAGTCCAGTTTCCTAGCAATTATGCTACATTGCTTATAAGACAAATGCCTGGCTGTGTGCCTTTACCTCATATGTATGCAACTCAGTGATTGCTATGTGCCAGACAAAACACAGGCTGGCTCAAACTGGCTGCCACCTGATGAAAACGTTTATAGTGGGGCAGGGGCAAAACTCTTGGGAACATTCTTGAAATTTAACTAAAGTCTATACTAAAACCATTTTTGGACTACAATGTAATCATACTCACATCTGGTCATTCTGGTCATTGTAGTAACCAGTCTTTGAAATGAATATTAATGAGCTAATGCAAAACTCTTGATATGGATCTGTTTATTCTTGCTTTTCAAGGCATTAAAAATAATACTTTTTTAAAACCTAAAAGCTTGTCTCTAACTAAAAAAAGATAAACCATAGTTTAATACGATGGGTATTTCGTGATGTCGGGGAGTTACATGACTGACCTCATAGACACTGCGGTCTGCAATTACACTCTGTTGGAGGGACTGCAATCGGTGTTGATTTTTTGTTGGAAGAAAGAGGCTACCACTACAAAAGTGAAACATCCTAGAAGCTGGAGGGTGAACCACTGAAATCTGCACTGCCTCTTTGTGAAAACGATGTTCCCAATCGGTCCTCAGGATGAGTGGCTAAAGACGGCGGGGGAAGTTAATGCCACAATTAATGAAATGTATTTTTGAAATCCACCTAGAAAACAGCAGCTGCAAGTTCAAAGAGTTTTAGAAGTTTAATATACAAACTGTTGTTCAATTGTGCTTGTTTTACTTTTAGCATTTTATACTTCTCTTAAATCTTGTAAAAGACCTTCAAAAAGCAATCATTTTCGAGTTACTTATTATGTTTCTCTAATGCATGCAGTAAAATATGTGATAATAGTATCAGAGTGCATTTGCTGAAAATGTTATTTGATGTAAAATATTAACTTTTGCACTTGGAACATATGAATAATTCACACAAATGATGCAACTAACTTGTTCACAATTGGTCAGTGGCGTGCAGAGGAAGATGCCCGGGGCAAACTCCTTGATTGTATGTCCCCCAAGGTGAGGTGCTGTCAAAGTGAATGGTAAAGAAGACATATGAATATGATAAAGAAAGGCATATTAAATAAGAAATAAACACTTTATTCAAATTAAAAGTTCATTTAAGTTCGTTTCCCCAAACTAAATCTCCTCTCTGAAAACTATTGTACTACTTCATGTTTTATATTATCTGTGAGGCATTCTTTTTCAATGCTGATTAAAGCCAGGTTGGACAGACGCTCTTGTGACATGGAAGATCATAGATGAGTTGTTATTAATTTCAGTTTTGAAAATGATCGTTCATAACTTATGATTGAAAATGCGATGGTAAGCAGTAATCTGTACGCAAAACAACTCGTAGGAAAGACTTCCAAACTATACTAACCACTGGCGAGCATCCTTAGGATCAGGGGGAACTGTATTCCTCCCAGCTCGAAGGAACATCACAAAGTCAATAATTACGTCATATAAGTGAATTGCTGTCACATCAGTATTATAGTAATCTGCAAAGGCTGAACTTTCTTTTTTAAATCTCTCTGTTTCTTCTTAGTCTTCAATTGTGACTGCATGCAAATCCAGGAAGATTGGAAATCGTTTTCGAAGTTCTTGAACACGAACACTGCGGTCTTCAATTTCCATTTTCAGTCGGCTCATAATCTCTCTTTTCGCTGCGCGGGACCCGGTGCGAGCACTTCTAGCACATAGAAGTCATAGTGCTTCACTGTGAATATGAATGCCCAGTACCGTCGCCCCTTCGCATTCCCCTCCTAACCTCCCCTCCCCACCATCCTCTGCACAACACTGCAACCTGTCCCAGTTAATCGTTAATCTTTCAGTAAGTACCATTTATTGAACTGGTTAAATTCAGTGTTGCCAGATATGCCATATTGCCTACACAATCCAATCAAATTCAGCTCAACTGGGGTGAAACTGCCCCAGTCTGGCAACACTCACCTATCATTGTATTAGCTTTCTTTTAAGAAGACTATGGAAGTTACGTTAACTCAAAGTCAGAAAATGAAAGCATATGAATATATATGTTCTCAATAGGGCATGTGTTTACATTTAACGAAAAGGGTATGGGCAATTTTCCCTCCCGACCCGGTGCTGCGCACGCCAGTGCCATGGAGTAATCCGCTATGCAAACGTACTTATACAGACCTAAACTCTAATCGTGCCAACTTCTAAGCACACTGCGCACTATGCGGGCAAACACATACTGCGTTCTTGTCCATGTGCAGAGACGCGTACACACAATACTGTATGCATACACTCCTCGATTATATTGCTCAGTATTGCCGCAACACGCGCACCCTCTGTGGATACGGTGGTGCTGAACTTCAAATGCATAGGATGCTACCTTCCGAATCCTTGACAAAATCCCCTCACTATGAATAAATCCAAACACAGCGAGTTTTTGATTGTATCACAAGTACAACTGTAACTAGACGTTTACGGCTTCGACCAATTAAATGACCACAGCGTTCCTTGAGTTTCACTTTTACTTTCGCGCTGCGTGAATACTTACATTAGCACCATTCAAGATCCTCTGTGCCCAGTGTCTCCACCAACCTTCCTCGTACATATAGACATACGCAATACACTTACCCCGATTCTGTAAAGCCTGCAGGGTTCCGAAGGATAATCTGTTCGACCTGAACGATCCAAAGTCCAAAGTTTCCGCCTTGAAGCCCAGGAGGCCTCGCCCCCTCAAGTGTTCTTATTGCCTCAGAGCGCAATCTGATCCACCCACAAACTTCTGTCTTTACATTTTAATGGGTAATAAAGTGGTGTGAATTCAATTAAGGACAGCGACAAAGCGTCATGGCCCTATACTACTATGCAGTAGCGATGTTGTGTCGTGTCTCGAGATCTTAGCAATCGCGCATTCCGTTTTATCTAAGGGTGCTAAAAATTGTTTCTTGCATCGTGTGCAGCACGCAGTTAAGGACACAATAAGACTGCATTTTTATTTATAACGCAGTTGTCTCGATCTAAGGCATTACTTTTTCGTTTTCAAAGTTAAGTTGTTGTTGACATGGTTTAAATATGCTGAATTTATGGATTTAATAATCCATCCATGTTCTTTTAGGTGGCCGAAATTGGCGGCTTATTCGCAGCTCCTTGTTCGGCTGCACTGTGGTGTTTGAATGGCACAGTAAAGGGTTGAAAAGCGTTGGGCAACCCCGATTGTCACACTTCTGTAAAACGACAGATGCCTAGTCTAGCCCAATGCAAGAGAGGTGGTAGAGTTTGTTTTGGTTTTTTTTAATACAGCGACTTAACTCAAAACATACTGTATGCTGCATTTTTCACAAACAGCACTTTAGTTGTAGATTCAAATTTTCAAGACTTATAAATGTTTCACTTAAAAATAGTGTATATATATATGGTTGAAATAGTTTACTGTCAAGTAAATGCACAGCGTACGCGACACGTGTTTCGCCCTCATTCTGGGCTCATCAGGTGTACACTCTCCGCTGCACTCCCTCTCGGGAATCGAACCTCAGACGTCAGCGCCAGAGGCGATGCCCCTAACGTTGCGCCACGGCGTTGCGGGTACGATCTACATGCTGTCAAATAAATGAACCACACGATCTACATGCTGTCAAATAAACGAACCACACCGCAACGCCGTGGCGCAACGTTAGGGGCATCGCCTCTGGCTCCGAGGTTCGATTCCCGAGAGGGAGTGCAGTGGAGTGTGTACACCTGATGAGCCCAGAATGAGGGCGAAACACGTGTCGCGTACTCTGTGCATTTATTTGACAGTAAACTATTTAAACCATTCTATGATCTGCTCCTCACAAAGTGAGGGCACCGTGGCGGATGTTAGCAGATTGCTGGCCAACCACAAGCGTTACCTGGTAGGTAACCACCCATACAATCAGATTGTGACACAGACTTCGAATGCCGTGAATATATATATATATACTTATTATTTACCCAGATCGCCACAATAATATATGTGTGTGTGTGACATTGCCGCCATATAATGATGTGAAAACAGTCTTAGTTTGTATCTCATATTTGTGTGCCGGGGCTTGTTGAATCGTCCTCTTTGTGTGTGTCCCGTCCGCTGCTTCTAAGGGGGGGGGGGGGGCGCTTGGAGGTGGGTGTGGGATTTGTGGGGCGCGAGCGGCGTCTTTTTTTTGTGTGCTAGTTTCGTGTGCAATGGCTTTCGTGCGGCGCTGTGTGCGTCGCCTGCGTTTGACTCCTTTTTTATGTGCTCACTCCTTTTTTCTGTGGTCGCGGCCGCCTCTCGCGGCGCCTCATTTCTTGGGGCGCCTGCGCAGTACGTCTTTTTGCGGCTACGGCCCATGGCCGGATGTCCCTGCGTCCATCCGGTTTAGCATTCTCGGTTAGTAATGTGGATGGTTTGCATAGTTTTCCTATAAATAATTCTTTGTTTTTTGTGCATCCAATGACTTGCACTTTCCATGTCCTTCAGCACTGAAGATTCCTGTCCAAATATTATAAGAAATACTTGTTCAGACATATTTGGAGAATATCATATTTATTGTACAATTTCAGTTTAGATATGTATTTTGTTAATGTAATTTTGTTAATTAGAATAATTAAACATGCATGATTGTTTACAAAAGTTTTAGGAGTTAACCTGTATGATGTCAACTGAAATATCATTTTGACATACAGTATATGAGAAGCATGTGTCCCATTCTCACTCCTGGCTTTAGAACATCCTTCAGTAGTTCAGGTGTAGAGACCACATCTCCACTGCTAGGCAGTGGCATGGGGAAGGGTGAGCCTAGGCAATCCGTAAAATTTTGTAATCAATTGGATATTTTTTATTTTGTCTTTCCTTTGGTTTTAAAGTGGTATGTCAAGTCCCATTGGTTTACTGAATTTTGAATAAATAAACTGATTGGTAGTAGTCATTAGACAGTTGACAGAACCTTTCGCTGCTTAATTGAGTATTTTTCAATGAACACCAAGAGATAGATTCTTATTTTGAGGGATTATTTCTGACATGGCAAAACAAATGAAAATATCAAGGTTTTTCAAAAAGCCTCGTTTAGATGAAGAGGAATGCCCTAGCACAAATTAGACACACAATATGCAACAGTGTGTGGCCGAGAAAATGACTGGCGCAAACATTTCAGTCGTGTCTTCATCTGAGGAGACTCTGGTTTTAGTGGCCCCAAAAGACAAGTATGCTGTGATACAACCAGCAATAGATTTTTGAGCCATTGACGAACCAGCCACTCAACCTAATCTGCAATCATTTCCAACAATTATGATAACGGGAAAGACTCAATGTTTTGCTGCAAAATGGTATGCACAATCCAAATGGATTGAATACAGCATAGCGAAAGATGCAGTGTTCTGCAAAGGAACATTTGATTGTCATGATAATTTCTGCTCAACTTTTGCATGGTCCTAATAATTCAGTTATGTGAACATACCACAGTAAGAATTGATGTATTTTTTATAAACATGCCCTTATATATTAAAAAAATATATATACTAAATATATACTAAAAATCAGAACACCCTTTTTAACACAGGCCCATAAAATCTATTCCTAGCTACGTAGCTGCTGCCAGAGTTCTTTAATTAATTTTGTCCATCATAAAAATGTCACTGATTATCAGCTGATAAGTGGGTGGAAACACACAAAATGGATTCCAGTGTTATATGTTATGGCTACTGGTTTGTACCTTTAGGTAAGGCATTATATAAAATAACATACTGGTTATCCAATATAGCATTTCAACATAAAAACTACTAAACACACTGTAAGTCTGAGAAATGGAATTTAATTTTTTCCTTCCCAATACAACTTTATACTCACTTCACAAAAATGTTCCAATGTATAAGGCAATAAATAAATGAGGTAACTTCATATTTACCTTAGACAAGATACTGAGATATCAAATGCATCACATTAATTTACCCAGAGAAGACAACCCAGGAAATCCTACTGACAGTTTTTTAAATCATTTTTTGTCCCTAATATATTTGTTAGACAATGACATGAATGTATATTACAGTGGTGAACTCTTTGTTAAACACCACTTCAAGCAGGACTTATAAACTGCTTCGAATTATTTAAAGTACTTTTGTTATATTACTTAGACAAAATAACCAATATAATTAACATATGAAACATAACTGATGTTTCTTGTGTACTTTACACATAACTAACATGATACACTTTGTCAGCTCAATTTGCTGTAACTGTATGTTACAATCTGGTCAGGAAATTGTTGCTCCACATACTGCTTAACAGCGGTATTTTGGCCCAACTCCCCTTTAAAGAGTTAAAGCTCAATGCAGGACAGACTAATGGAGCATCTGCTTACTGCATATAAAGGTATGATTAATGCTTCTTATTCCTATAATTTCTAACATTTACAATTAATCTATAAACGTTATACAATTCATTTTTATAATATAAACATTTACATAGCTTATAGAAACGGGTCCATATGAAGAACATAAGAAATTTGGCAAACTAGAGATGACCATTCAGTCCATCAAGCTCGTTTGTTTAGCTAATAGCTAAGCTGTCCAAAACCTCATCAAGATACTTCTTAAAAGTTGTCAAGGTTTCTGCTTCAGGAATTAAATGTGACAACATCTGTATAGTCTGTTCTTTGTTTCAGTGTGTATATTATGAGCAGGTAAACATACATGAAAAAGAAAGTCTAATTTTATGTCATTGTGTGAAAACAAAACAAGGTTTTGAGAAATAAATACATTTTTTTCTAATATAACTCTACAATGGTCAGTGCGACTCACATATAGGAAATAATAGAACAGAGTAAGCTGAAAATGGGATTTCCTTGTTAAAAAGATTGTCTGTGTACATCCACTGTCTGAAAATCTGGCCCATCACATACTTCCTAGGATACCATTTTTTCTTGCCATCCCATATTATGCTGAGAAATCTGTTTTTGTTATTTACAGACATGGCTAAAGTATTGGAAAATAATTATAATTTTCTGTGAAATATGTTGAAAATGTCAACAGTAATTGGCATTCACCATTTTCTATTCCATAGAACAGATCATTGCTTTTGATTTACAACTTAACATATTAAATAAAAATGGCATGGACAAAAGCACTATGATCAAGCGCTTTCTTTAACTCTGAACAAGTTCTCCACACTTCTACAATAGCAATTTGTCCCACTATTTTTGACCAAACTGCTTTGGTTTTTTTAGCTTTGATGGATCCATATTGCCTTAGCTCTACTGCAACTTTCAGCTCCCTCCATAGGGGTTCAATTGGATTCTGATCAGCACTCCTAGCAGGACACTTATGAACATTTCAATGTTTCCCTTTCAATCATTCATCTGTGCTTTTAGATGTATAAAGTATTTTGGGTCAATTTATCCTGATGGCGGACCTGTGACCTGGAACTGAGACATGGCTCTGTGACACTGGGCTATACATTTTGCTCAGAAATACCCTGATATTCTTCTGATTTCATTGTGCCCCACACAGATGCAAGGCACCCAGTTTTCTGTGAACATAGAACTGCTGGGGCTTATCAAAAGCTCATCCATCCCAAGGATAGTCTCCCTTTTTTGGGTCAATCTTTTTCTAAAGTTGGGTCTTTTTGGGTCTTCTATCATGAATCCCACTTTCATTCAGACAGCAATGGATGGTACATCTTGAAACAGTCATATCTTGATCTTGGAGGTTAGTTTATATCCATCTTGAGGTTTTCTTTGGTTCTTTCCCCACCGTTCCATTCATCCAAAGACCACAGAATCAGGCCGGGATACTCCTGTCAGGCAACAGTATCTTAAATTTCTAGCAGCAGGTAACAGCCTGACAAGGCCCAGAAATGGAGAAGCCAAGTATTTAAAGTTCAAAATAGCAAAAATGCCTCACGGGTGAGAGAAGCCATGAAAAAACTGTGTTTAACATAACATAACATAACATATTCAGTAAAACATAGCTGGGTTCTATGTCTTTGCTCCATTCATACAGGCAGAGTGATTGAGTATAAGATTGAAGGCACCTATGACACTAAGGATAGTAATTAGTCCGCTTGAGATGTCACTACAATTCAGTTATATCTTTCAGCTCCAATGGGGTCCCAATAATTCTGACCATGCCATTTTCATTTTTTTTATTTTTTTCAAATAATATGCTTTAATCACACCCTATGAAATATGAAATAAATAATGCTGGGTGCCAATTACCTATCTTAGTTTCAATTTATTCCACTGAAAGTTGAGTTTTTTTTATTTTTTATTATTTTTTTTTTTTATATTGGAAAGATACCAATACTTTTGGCCACCTCTGTGTGTGACTCCCAGTCTGTGAATTTTTCCCCATAGGTTTGTCAGTAAGGCTCCATCTACAACGTAGATGTTTATTTCTGCATTCTGCAACAATTCATATTATTTAAACTGGTGTTAGTGGTTGACTTTAGACTTTACATGGAGAGCTGCATGCAATGATATTTGTTCAATGGTGTCTCAAACGTTTGTTTGAGGTTTCAAAGTGTGTCACATGGAATACTTCTCACAGTTTACAGAAAAAAAAGTTAAATAGCAAAATCAACCTCTTCTCTCTTGTTGTATTCCCAGAGTCCCCGTAAATTTTATGTTTTCAGACAACACCCTTTAAATAATCAACATCGAGTATACTCTTTCCAGTGAATTCACAAGCATATAATATTAGATTGGACACCCTACCTTTTACCATAGCAGATCAGTGTAAATACCTATGGGTAAATATCACAAGCAAACATAAAGCTCCTTATCAACAAAATTTCGCCGTCTGTATGGAAAAAATTAAGCAAGACTTGCATAGATGGTCAACCCTTCATCTCACTCTAGCCAGAAGAATTAACATTGTTAAGATGAATATCCTTCCTAAGCTTCTTTTTTATTTCAAAACATTCCAATATATATCAATAAATCATTTTTTAAACAATTAGATTCAACAATAACCTCATTTATTTGGAACTCAAAACATTCACGTATCCAAAGAGCGAACCTACAAAGACCTCAGGCAGAAGGTGGCATGGCTCTACCTAATTTTTAGTTTTATTACTGGGCAGCAAACATACAAGCCATAAAAACCTGGACACAAATAGATGAACATACATAGACTTGGTCCGCAATAGAAGTAAAATCCTGCAGTACTTCTTTATATTCCCTGCTCTGCGCTCCAATAAATGCAAGTTATAGCAAATATACTAATAACCCAATTGTGCTTCACTCACTCAGAACATGGAACCAATTTAGAAAGCAATTTAAGATGGAAAATCTTTTATCTGTGGCACCTCTGCAGGAGAACCACCTCTTTCAACCCTCGCAAACATATCTAGTTTTTAATATCTGGAAAAGATTTGGGATTAAATTGCTCAGAGATCTTTATATAGACAATATCTTTGCATCCTTTGAACAATTACATTCCAAATTTAACCTTCCAGCTACACATTTCTTTCACTATCTTCAAATTAGAAACTTTATTAAACAGAACCTGCCCGATTTTCCTCATCTCGTACCCTCCACCATGCTGGAAAAACTACTGCTCAATTTCGAGGAATTAGACACCATTTCTGCAATATATAAAATTTTATTAGAGTCCCTTCCTTTCAAAGATCCTAGAGGACAATGGGAAAAAGATCTCTTAATTAATATATCAGAAAAGGAGTGGAAGGTAGAAATGCAGAGAATTCACTTGAGCTCCATATGCACAAAGCACAGAATTATTCAACTCAAAAATATATATTGAGCTCATCTGTCTTGCTTAAAACTGTCCAAAATGTTTCCAGGGCAAGATCCAACCTGCGAAAGGTGCAACCAAGCTCCTACCTCACTGGGTCACACGTTTTTGGCCTGCACCAAATTAACATCATTTTGGACCAAAATTTTTAAGTGCCTTTCAGACAGCCTTGGTGTCACAATCCCTCCTAACCCATTAACAGCTGTGTTCGGTGTTCTTCCAGATGGATTTGAAATGGAGAAGGACAAGCAAACTGTGATTGCATTCACTACACTTTTGGCACACAGACTTATTTTGTTAAATTGGAAGAATCCTAACTCTCCTCTTATAAGTCAGTGGGAAACCGATGTTTTATATTATTTGAAATTGGAAAAAATTAAATTCTCAGTTAGAGGATCTGTACAGAATTTTTTCAAAACCTGGCAGGATCTAATCAATAATATTTTAGAATAAGAAAAAATAATTATTTCCGCATTTCTTTTCCTTTTCCATTTATCTTTTTTGCCCTATTAAACTCAACAATTTAGGTATGTTTACAAGCCTTAAGTATTACTCCTCTGGCCATGCTTTCCTTCTCAGGGGTGGGGTTTGATTTGTTTTCAATCCTATTTTTTGTAAAAATTGATCTATTTGTACGGAATGATTACAATAAAATTAATAAAAAAATGTAAAAAATAAATAAATAAATAAAGCAACATCAGACAATTATGTGTTGTGTTGCTTTGCACTTTATTTTCTATATTTTATGCTAAGGCATGTAGCTCAAAAAGTGATAAAAATGTATGTTTAGAAAAATTTATAAAACTTTAGGGCTGAAAGAAAATATGAATACTTTGACTTGATATTTAAGAAATAATTAGAAATTGAGTGCTTACTTGTCACATTGTACTTGAAAACCCAAGACAAAGCCTGCTTAAAACTTGATGCACTGGCTATCCAGTCTTCAATGAGAAGAGAATTAGTGACAGATACAATATGCTAAAATTTTAAATAAGTGATTAAAAAGTTGTAGCCACTAACCAGCTTGGTTGCCTTATACACGGTTTTACTGTCTGAGTTAATGATAAATGATGAGTGCAGTCAATCCTGGTTTGGTCTGCCTGCCATTACACGTGTCAGAAGAGTCTTAGCCTGGTGCCAAACACTCACTTCAACAGAAACAGAAACAGGTAGCAGATTGGGTTTGGGACTACATGATATGACAGTCACCCCTTGTGACCAAATCATAAAAACAACTTTTTCCAATTTTTGATCTGAATTTGCCATTGCTACATCTACTCTAAATATATGAAATCCTAAGCCTAAAAGTGCAACAA
Organism: Erpetoichthys calabaricus; assembly: GCF_900747795.2. Lineage (NCBI taxonomy): Eukaryota > Metazoa > Chordata > Cladistia > Polypteriformes > Polypteridae > Erpetoichthys > Erpetoichthys calabaricus. Next base: position 197,459,636 of record NC_041395.2, read on the forward strand.
TTTTATGTGATGTTTTTATGTCACTTTTTTGTCATGCTTTAAATCGGGCTTATTTTAAAACCTACATACAGTATAAACCTCTTGAGGCATATGGCCAGCCATTACCTCACACCACCAGATGGAGCCCTCCCTGCAACTTGGAGAGGCCCCGAATTCCAGCAGGGCATCTTGGACCTTGGAGTTTTCCTTCACAGCCCTACTGGATACCATGGGGGCCACCAGAGAGATGCTGCAGGGAGGATCAAGGACTCGTATGTTTGATATAGCTCGGAAGTACTCCGTAGTCACGAGGATGGAAGAGATAAAGTACTTCCGGGCTGAAGAAAAGAAGAGTTTTAATCTGACCCGGAAGTGATAAGAATCACATGGACTGGGGGGATCGGAAGCACTTCTGGGTCAGGGACTATAAAAGGACTCTGGAAGATCCCAGCAGTGGGCCGAGTTGGGAGGAAGGGTGACTGAGCTGCTGGGAGTGGAGGTTTGTAATTGTGATTGATTAGTGTATTGATTTATTGAGTATTGTGGAGTTGGGGTGCTTTGTGCACTTTATTATTATAATAAATATTCATCGTTGGACTTTTATCTGGTGTCTGGCGTCTGATCAAAGGGTTCAAGGGAGCGATAGCGCCCCCTATCTGTCACACTCTACATAACTACATAAACAAGAATATTATTAATCAAAATCTAAATGGCATATCTGACAAACACCTAAAGTCTTTCCACTACTTGTTACACAGTCCAGTTACTTAGTGCTTTCTATGACCTAAACATGCTGTTTTTAAGTGATAGTGGAGTAAGTTGCAAGGGGATACTTACACCATCAGCATGCCAGTCTGAGGGTCGGCTGCCCTGTACGTTGTTCATGATATTTATGTCAGCTGGAGACACCACAGCTCTTGACAGCCCCTCAAGCCCAATGTCACTATGATCTTCAGTTGTTTTTCTTGAGAGAATGTACACTTTTTCCTCTAATAAAATATTTGAATTTTATATGTTTTCTTCCACAATGTGAAGGAACAAATGAAACGCAGTACATTTGAACATCTCAACTCACAAGAATTTGTTGTACTTGTTTTGTACTTGTTGCCTTCTCTTTAACAAATCATATTTTGCATCCATAGTTGGATGACAGTCAGTCAGTCAGTCAGTCATTGTCCAACCCACTATATCCTAACACAGGGTCATGGGGGGTCTGCTGGAGCCAATCCCAGTCAACACAGGGCGCAAGGTAGGAACAAATCCCGGGCAGGGTGCCAGCCCACTGCAGGACACACACACACACACACACACACAGACACCCACACACCAAGCACACACTAGGGACAATTTTGGATCGTCAATGCACCTAACCTGCATGTCTTTGGACTGTGGGAGGAAATTGGAGCACCTGGAGGAAACCCACGCAGACACAGGGGGAACATGCAAAATCCATGCAGGGAGGACCCGGGAAGTGAACCCAAGTATCCTTACTGCAAGGCAGCAGCGCTACCACTGTGCCACAGTGCCACCCGAGTAGGATGTTAACTGAGTAAAAAAAAAGTCACATATCAAAAGTATGATTTTCCACTCTATGATTGTTAGCCAATCATAAAACAAGAGGTGTTTATCTGTTTGTTCTAAATTTTAACTAATTGATTAACTTCATATTACCTTATTAGGGGGTTCGCCCCCTGCTCGCTTTGCTCTCCAACCGCCCCGGCCTGTGTTACGCACCAGCCACTTTGCGTCTCTGCTGCTCACATTGTGAAGAGGGAGCCTGAACGCACCCCAAGGAGATGCAGTCGCTCCTCCGAAACCTCCTCTTAAACGGCGATACAGTAGGAAACAAATACAATTTCTTTTTTACCTCCTCTTTGCTCGATCAGCTGCTGGAATGCTGCTGCTGCTGCTGTGCCATGTGATCTGCATCTCTTGTGGTGCTTCAAACATTTAAAAGCCTATACTGCAGCTGTCCTACTCTTTTTGTCTTTTATTTCTGGCCCTGGGCATGGTCAAATCTCTTGGCACAAAGTCTTGTCTCGGGGGACTTGAGTTCTTGATATTTTTTAGTTTATAATTTAAAAATGGAATAAGAATCTGAAAATCTAACAACATCACATTAAAGTTTGATAAATTCTGAAAAGAATGATACCAAACATATATACAGTAGATGTGTTTTGTTAAATCTTTTTTTCCAATTAACAATTTTGCTTTGTAAATTCTTATGTACGCAAACCAAAGCATTATCTTCCTTTACAATTTAATATGTATTACCAGTTCACATTGAACAAACTTAAGTACTTAAAATATTTATTGGGTTATGCAAATAACTATTGCTGTATGTTCAACATTTTAATCCAAGAAACTCTATGTGACTACTACATTTTACAAAAGTGTCACAACTGGGGTGACACAATGCTTTTTAACCCTTTAAAGTGCCCTTTAAACATCATACTGCATCCCATTCATTAGATATAGGAGTGTGCCAACTTTGCTAGTCCTTTTGACTCAGGTACCCATGTTGGGCCAGGCAAAATGCAACTGAAACTTAACAAAGACATCTCTCTTTTTAAAAAAAAGTGTGACAATTGGGGTGTCCCAACGCTTTAATCCTTTACAGTGTCCTTTAAACATCACAGTAAATCCCATTCATTAAATATAAGAGTGTGCCAACTTTACTAGTCCTTTTGACCTAGGTACCCACATTGGGCTAGGGAAAGTTTAACTGCAGCTTTACAAAGTTTGTGCAAAGTGTCAGAATTAGCTGGTTGGAATTGAATATTGAGTTGTAAATAAGTAGCCAACTTCAGCCTCATCCTGCTTATCCAGTTAATGTTCCTTGGGGGAAAAACTGTTTAAAATGTACATTTATTTTTTGCAAACTGTACATTAGATATATCAGTTTCTTTAAGTTTATGTATTATATTCGCAATTCTTTTTTTTATTTATAATTTTATTGATTTTATTGTAATCATTCCATACAAATAGATCAACTTTTACAAAAAATAGGATAGAAAACAAATCAATATTTGTAATTCTTAACTAAAATTTTCATTTTGTGATTTTATTTTTCTTTTAGGAATCTTTTGAAGGAGAAAGCAAGAATGGTCCCAGTCATTGACCGTTCACCTCAGCTTTCCACATTTCATGCTGAACTCCTTTCATAAGGAGCCATTTGGAGATGATGAACGTACCACCACCAAAACAAGGAGTAATGGCAATGGTTGCTGGTCATTTACACCATAAGTGCGGCCACTTAAGTGACATTACCAGTGTCAGCACTCATAGGCACACAAAGGAAACTTTGTACAAAATGCCTGTCATTGGCTTCAGTGGGGTTATAAGAATGTTGTGCTGGAATTGTCATTTTTCACCTAGGGTATGCTTCCTCGAGTAAGTTTATTTTTATTTTTTTTTACCTTTTTGTTATTTCAGATATATTTTTTGTGCGTTTTAATTAATGACACAAATTTTGTTAATGTTCTGTTTATTTTATTTTAAGATATTTTGTGTTGTTCTTCTATGTTCCTTGTGTTTTGTAAGTGGAACCCCAAAAGCTGGAACCATCCTAGTGTTTCCACTAAAGGACTACCAGCAGCCTTAATGTTTGAGGTTGGGGAGTGGATCTTTCAATGGGTCATTAACAAACATTTAAGGAGTTCTTGTTGTTGTTTCTGTTATTGCTCTGTTCTGTTTGTGTCTGATTTCTGGATTGTAGACTTGGACTTGCTTGTGGTGGACTTTTTAGGAATACTTTTTGCCATTTTTGTTCTGATTTGGCTTATTTTAACATAAAATTTAATTTATAAAAAAGTTAAATTTCCCTAAAGAAGCATTACTGATATATTTTGGGACATTCAAGTAATTTTTGAACTTCTAAAGCAACATCCCTATTTTGGGCCAGAGCCTTCCAGTAGAGCTTGGGGTCAGACTGCCCGGGATGGGGTCTGTTTCTGAATACATTGGGAAGGCACTGGCCTGGTTTTTTTGAAGGCCTCACACCCTTTTGCCATTTTGAATGCACTGAACCACAACATGGATTGGCCATCATTGTTTTGTTGACACTCCATCCAGGTTTTCAGTATTTTTCCTTGTTGCCTTTTTGTTGATTTCTGTAGGTCAAGTCCAAGGTGGTAGGCTATCTATCTATCTATCTATCTATCTATCTATCTATCTATCTATCTATCTATCTATCTATCTATCTATCTATCTATCTATCTATCTATCTATCTATCTATCTATCTATCTATCTATCTATCTATCTATCTATCTATCTATCTATCTATCTATCTATCTATCTATCTATCTAGGGCCTCCAGGATAGGTCTATATAAGGGCCCTGCAAGTTTCATTCCTGAGGAATTGGCCCCTGCTTGTGTTTGGCTCCTCCTTTCTAGATTTGTAGTCCAACAACTTTTAACAATTCCCCTCTATTAGGCTGCATTAGAGTTTCTGGGCCAGGCCTGTTTGGAGTTCTTAAGACTTCTGTTTTAAATTCAGGCCTTTTTAGGTGTGTTCACATATAGCCATGCCTATCCTCATGAAACAGATTAGCCCCCTGTGGACCAGTTTTATTGAAACATGGCACAATTATTCTTCAAAGCAATTTGTTGAGATGGTTCATTTTTTATTGCAATATCTAAAACAGATCACACTATGCAAAGTTTTGAAATTTGAAAAATCACCCATTGTAAAGAATTGTAAGTAAACAAAATTCCCCAAAGCATTGGCATTGCATTGTTTGATATAGAGGCTCCTGGCACATCGGGAATGTCTTTTTTGTTTCCCAAAGGCTGTATATTTTCTTCCATCGAGAATAAAAAGAAACAAATGGAAAATGGTGACAAATCTTTTCTTTTTATTGTTTCATAGTGTATCTTGTGTTTTCTGATGAGGGGAGGGGGAAGGAGAGGTCTCCCTTAAGGCTTGTTTTGAGTTCCATGCTGGGCACATGGCTAATCTGCATGCATGATTAGCCATGCAGGGTTGGCATATGGATCAGTGTTATTTATCTGTTGGCAGTATTACTAATACTGCAAGTTTTTTGTTTATTTTTTGAAATCCATGCAGAATGGAAATCTGCTAGTGTTTCTCAACCTTTGTGACTTTCTGACACTTTTTTGCATTTTTAAATTCACTGGTGATCCACAGATGGTAATCAGAGCCCCGGGGTGTTGAAACGACTGTGGTTAGAGACAGTAAAAATATCACTCAGCACTGTTCGGTGGACATGGATGGGTGTGTTTTCAGTGTATTCAGTAACTGAAAGGCTTTTTTTCCCCTCATCTACTTGAGATACAGTGTTTGCCAAGTTGGCAACGTTCTTACAGTAGGCATGCCTGAAAGTTCTGCACATGGCTGCTACAGCTCTGTGATGGCACTTTGGCCTTGCAAAGCATCATGGGTGGCTTAAACTAAAAAAAGTTTGCTTAAGCTGCAGCATGGTGAATTTTCAGGAAAATATTTGTCACTGGCAAACACAACATAATCTGTGAGAAAAAACGGTTTGGTGAAATTTGCAGATCAACACTTTAATAACTAAGAACATCGAAAGGAACTGACTTATTGTATAATGGGAATACCAGAGGTGACGCTTATCTTGAAGATTTTAATTTTAGTCTCAAAATACAAAAAAGGAAAAGTTACTTTTCAGGCCATAACCCTAACTCTCTGTCACACATTATATCATTATATGACAGACTGCTGTCACTGTCCTGCTCCACTGACAGACTGAGAAGATCATTCCTCCCCCAAACTATGCGACTTTTCAATTCCACCCGGTGGGGGTAAACGTTAACATTATACAAAGTTATTGTCTGTTTTTACCTGCATTATTATCAATCTTTAATTGAATTTTTTTTTTGTATCAGTATGCTGCTGCTGGAGTATGTGAATTTCCCCTTGGGATTAATAAAGTATCTATCTATCTATCTATCTATCTATCTATCTATCTATCTATCTATCTATCTATCTATCTATCTATCTATCTATCTATCTATCTATCTATCTATCTATCTATCTATCTATCTATCTATCTATCTATCTATCTATCTATCGCTAAGTGATTGTTTTAACATAGCGCAAGCTGGAGTTCTGCTCCATCTTTGCTATTTGTGGATATCACGCACATGTGCATAGGAGACAACTTCAGGGCTCATTTAATGGTAATTCCATCCTGAGATAAGGGTTGACGCTGTCACCTAATGTCTCTCTTCTCTTTTTGCCTGAGGACCAGAAGATTGATGATGCGAAGATGCCTGATGTCACTTCCAGTTTTATTTTGCGTCAGATTCAACTATATAGGGATCACCATCTGGTGCCCTAACTCTTTATGATATTTTATTTGTTTATTTCTCACAATGGCGTAGTCAGCAGGATTTACTGGAAAAATGACAGAGCCAGTGGACCTCATTACATTGGTAGCACCAATTACCAGACAAGTACATGCCTTGCAGATTCTGGTAGCTAACCAGCAAACTCAGCTCACCAAGGCAGAAGCTTGTCAAACAAACCAAGTGACTCTTTTAGAAAACAGGCCTTCGGACCACTGCATGTACTTATACCATTCTGACCAAAAGAGGATATGGAGGCATACCTCCTTATATTTGAGTGTACTATATAGTCCGGCATCACTGGGAACAAGGGGACTTGGCACACATTTTGGCATTGCTTCTGATTATGGGAGGGGGACACAGAGGGTGTACTACAACCTCAACAAGCAGGTTATCGGGGACTATGACTGGCTCAAGGCCAAGGTTTTTTCCACAGAAAAGCAGGCAAGGCAATGCAGGGAGTAACACTTGACCCAAAGCAGCTGACATGTTACCAGGCATTAGAGTTGTGAGGGAGGCTTGGTCTCTGGTTAAAACCAGAGGTTAACAATAGTGAAAAGGTACTTGCTCTCCATGCTTCTCAACTGGCAGGTCCACAGACAAGCCTGAAAAAATATGGACACCCATATTGAGACCCTTATTGGTGCCTGAGCCTAGTTGCAGAGAACAAGAACAAGCTGTCAGACAGAAGGATAAGTCCCCACCTGTGCTATGCTGTTTCAATCTTCCCAACTGTCTCCTTCTGAACAAGACCATAGACTACAGCTGGGCACAGGGAGAAACTTACTATCGTGTGACTTTTGCTAAACCTCTGTTCCTTCCTTACATAATACTTTGTTTCCTGTAATACACGGACAACACTGGTCAAAAAGAAACAGCAGGGTAGAACAGCCAACACATATCAACCTGATTGACCTGGCAGTGGATAGACATTCTCTATCCCAAGTTGTCTCCATGCAGTGTTTAACACATGGTCATGAGAACGATGATGCAACCACCTAGTATGATATGGGCAAAGTTGTGATATCTCACCCTGACATGTCCACTGAGGTTTTGGGAAATACATTGAAGATAGTAACCCCACCCTAGGGCATCACGTAGGATGTGTTCACCAAGCTTCATTTTCAGTTCTTAAAGTTTGCCAAAAATGCAGTCTTCCTTAATGAAGACAACACATTGGACATCCCATGCCATGGGGTGGTGGGGGGGTATGTTTTTCTGAACAATGATCTTTTCTTTTTGGGTGGCTGAACATGAGGGAAAGGTGAGGTCGCTGTTGCACACCCACATTTTATAAGCTTATCTCAGGTCTGATAAAACTTTAGAGAGGATCAAGCTCAATTTTTTTTTGGCTTGAGATAATTGAGGAGGTCCGTCACTTTTGTAGATCTTGCCTGGAATGTCAACTGTGATGGATTCCTTGGAAGGACTGTGCTGCTCTCATTCCTCTGCCATTAATAGACATACCTTTTGAGTCGAGTGCCATAGATATCTCTGGACTTCTCATACCCACTGCATGGGGACATAAATACATTTTGGTCTTCTTAGATTATGCAATCTGATACCTCAAGCCTATCCCACCTTAACAAGCAAATTCAGTTCCCAAATGAAATCCTTACAGACCAATGAATGCCTTTAACATTCAGGGAGGTTTCCAAGTTACTCAGAATTAAACACCTTAAAACCTCAGTATACCATCTTCAAACTGATGGTTTTGTAGAGCAGTTCAATCAAACACTCAAACAAATGTTACATAAAGGAGATCAATGAGAATGGAAGAAACTGGGATCAGTTTCTCACTCTCGTGTTATTTGCATACCACAAAGTCCCACAAGCCTTCATGGGGTTCTCAACTTTTTAGTTAGTATATGGTAGACAACCTTGGGGTTTATTGGTTATTTTAAAGAATGGTTCTGTTGGAAAAATGAGGCATTCTTTTCCACAAATATACTGGAGTATATCATACAGTTACATGATAGATTCGATAAAGTTTGGCCTATTCTATAATAAAATATGATGTTTCTTCAAGCAACACAAGCTTGTCTGTATAACCATGGCACAACCCTCTTTGAGTTCAAACCTGGTGATTGAGTCATGGTTCCAGACCCCACTTTTTATTCCAAATTACTAGCCCATTGGTAAGGGCCTTATGAAAGTTTGGTTTGACTGTTTGGTGAAACAATCAAATCGACGAATGGCCAAAAAGATTTATCATTTGAATTTGTTTGCAACTGTGGAAACAACGGAAACCTGATTCTTCCTCCGGTGAACAATATTCATTCTTCACTTTCAAAAAACAACTTAATTTTGGCTCTAATTAGACACCCATTCAAGAACAGGAGCTGGAGACAGCCATCCTGTTTTGATATCTATTCGATACTGTAAGTGGACGAACTCTTTGAGTGGCTCAGGAGGCCTCAATGTTTGCTCATTATTTGACCACTTTTGACATAAGAAAAGGGTACTGGCAAATTCTTTTAAAGGAGTACTCTACTCAAAAACAATGTTTTTAAAATTTTTAATCTACCTCCTTACTGCATGAAAACATAAAAACGTTTATGATTTAATGGTTGTGATAAAGGACCAATGCAGTAGCACAGCAATCAATATGAAAACATCTATGAAAGATCCATGAAAAAACTCATGTTATTCATGTCGCATAATTCCCATGTTCAAAATCCATTGGCATGGTACAAACATGCAAATGTGTTGGTAACTGTACATTTTTGTGAAAATATTATTAAGATACTTCCTGAAAGCTGTGAATTTCAATGTCAACAAGGAAGAAGTAATTCCCACAATGCTGTCTGTCTGCATTAAAGACATTTCCTTCACCAGTGAAAACTCATTTGCGTGTGTGCACGTGTTTCTCCTTTGTCCATGAGAGGGCTTTCTGTAAGTGGTTTATTTAAAAATATTTTAGTGAAAAGACATTTGGATGTTGTGAGCAATTGAGTGGGTGACTTGGCACGTGGATTATACAACACGAGTAGCATGACATTTTTTCATGGATGTTTTGATAATGTTTGCTGTTGTACTTCACTGGTCCGCTTCCATGAGCATTGAATCATAAAATTTCTTACCTACTTTCTACATTAAATAAAAAATTTTTCTCGGCTGTCTCTAAAAAGCACATAAGGATAGGTAATGTTTCAGCAAAATACTCTTTTTGGGTGGAGTATTCTTTTAACATAAACAGCCAAGAAAAAGATCATGTTTAGTGCTCCTAAAGAACACTGGCAATACTGTGGTCATTAATCTGGTTTGCACAGGGTGCTAGCCACCTTCCAGCGTCTGGTGGATAAAGTGCTATGAGCCCACAATGCCTATGCCTATAGTGCCACCTACCTCAATGGCATTACCCTCTATTCCAGCTCATGGGAAGAACACATACAGCATGTTCGGGTGGTCTTTACTTCAATAAGCCAGTCTCCGGGTAAATCCAAAGAACTGTTTCTTTGGGTTAACGGAGGACAAATATTTGGGTGATGTAGTAGGAGGAGGAACCGTCAGGCAACAGTGTTCCAAATTTACAGCCATATTATTCTAAACAAAAGGTAGGTTGAAGCTTACATAGGTTTAGCAGGATGTTACTGTCGGTTAATACCATGCTTCTGTAAAAGAATTACATCCTGGAATAATCACACAAAAAAGTGTGCTCCTGATATGGTGGTGTGAAATAATAAAGTGGAGCTGAATTCTGTGAGCCTAAGCTAGCCCTTATATCAGCACCTGTGTTGCTATCCCAGTTTTCTTTAACCTTTCATCCTCCAGACCAATGCTTCGGATCCAGGTATTTGTGCCATGCTGAGCCAAAGTGTTGATGGTGCTGAACATCCTGTGATGTACCTGTGCCAGAAACTGTTGGACCGGGAGATGAGTTATGCTATTGTGGAATGAAAAGCCCTGGCTATTCAATGGGTTGAATAGCAGCTTGTTTTGTCTTGGTAGAGTGATATATTACTCTACTTTCCCTTTTTGTATTATTAATATGTAGCCTTTGTCAGAATGCCTCAAATCTCACAGACTTACCACTGTTTATAAGGTATTATACCATATAACCTCTCCCCTCCTTCCCTTCTACATTTATAACCTCAGGCAATTAAGTGTAGTAAAAGACAAGCAGGAGATAAGTTACAATTTAAATAATGTATTATTGGTAATATTCATAAATAATAACAATATGCAAAGTACATTTGAATATTGGCAACCATACAGCCTGATAAATGCTGATGTGTAGTTTCAGGCAGCACACAGACTTGTTAGTTATTTAAAAAGTCTCTAGTTAAGGCATCATTTGTGGTCAGCTTTCTTCAGAACAGGCCACATGCCTGTCTCAATATGGCTGCCATGCTGTGCTCTTCATTGTGTTGTCCTTTTCAGTTCATGGTGTGAAATGGTCTTTCATCAGTTGGTAAGAGAGAGAGAGAAAGGGGTAAAGCAAGCAAATTTATAGATTCTCTGTCCAACCCCTAGAGAACTAGGGCATCATGGTACTTAAAGACTTCTGATACAAGCCAATTCCAAACAGCCATACTTCAGACCAATGGGACAGAGAATACCTTCCCACCTGCCTCCAAAACCATTTGTTAAGGTGAAGTTTGCCAGCTAGGCAGTCTGACTTTCCTGTGAGGGTTGACTGAGAGAATCCTGCAGAGAAACATTTGCCAAACTTCCTCCAACACTGTCATAAAATTCACTATCCTGACTTAGTCCTAGGGGGTAAACATGAATGCTTCTCACTAATGAAATACTAATATTACATTGCTTTGCCTAAGTTACAAATACAGACATACAAAATATTTATCAACTTGTATAAAAATTTTCACACCACAACACAGCTAAGGTACTACTTTCTCTGGTGTGGGTTTGCTCTTGTTAATAATCATGCCCCTTCTCCAGTAGATGGCTTTGTAAAAAGAGTCAAATCCATGTGTTACCAAATGATTTTTGGACCTTAAGGTATTAATTTTAATGTTCTGCATTCTCAGGGTTCTCTTCACACCAATGCCAATGATCTCTCTTGGATTCATGACCTCTGTTTATGCCACCTGATCTGATAGAACTGGTCTGAATGGGGGACAGCCTGTATCACACACTTGACCCTTTAAGACAACTTTGGGGCTTGTTTAATGGTAATTCCACCTTGAGTTGAAGGTTGGCACTGTCACCTAATACCCCTCCTCTCTTTTTGCCTGCAGACCAGAGTATCAATGACGTGAGGATGTCTGATGTCACTTCCGGTTTCCAGTCACCTGAATATCCCCCTATTGTGAACTTGGCATTATAACCACTCTGCTACCATTTTGTCTTCAGTCTTACAAAGGGCTCTCGTTTGAAAAGATGTCATCAACATTTTTTTGACAAAACATTTTGCATTATTTTCAGTTGTATGGGACTCACCATCCTGTTTACTAACCCCTTATGATCTCTTGTTTGTTTATTTCTTACACAGCACTTAGTCCTTTATGCACTGTAGAAACAAAGTGTGATCCCATTATATGGCACATGGTTCTGATCCTCTGCTGGTATGTAAATTGCAGTTCCCTTTGTAAGCCTATGCTATCATTAGATCATTTATAGGAGCTGCATCTTCACGTGCAATTAATTAGTTCAGTTCTTTACAATAACAATGTGCAGACAATGCAGCCGTGAGGCAGTTAATACTTTAACATAAATACAGTTAGTTCAGTCAATGCTTATTGAGTGGAGCTTACAGAATTTCTATTCATTTTATTTCCAGACAGGTGACTTATGTGTGTTTCTTTGTGAGCAGCTTGTGCAGTTGTTTATCCTCCAGTTTTGAATAAGTTGTACTGGGGATCCAGGTGGCTGTCAGGTAAGTTAAAGCGGAAAATATACAAAATATACAAATAGAAGTAATCACACTCAAGGTAAAACTGAGACACTAAACTAATTCATAGTTGAAGTTGCACAGAATGTTTCTCCATTTTGAGTCAGACAGGTTTGCATATTTGGCAATTCTTTACAATGGGTGATTTTTCAAATTTCAAAACTTTGCATAGTGTGATCTGTTTTAGATATCGCAATGAAAAATGAACCATCTCAACAAATTGCTTTGAAGAATAATTGTGCCATTTTTCAATAAAACTGGTCCACAGGGGGCTAATCTGTTTCATGAGGATAGGCATGGCTATATGTGAACACACCTAAAAAGGCCTGAATTTAAAACAGAAGTCTTAAGAACTCCAAACAGGCCTGGCCCAGAAACTCTAATGCAGCCTAATAGAGGGGAATTGTTAAAAGTTGTTGGACTACAAATCTAGAAAGGAGGAGCCAAACACAAGCAGGGGCCAATTCCTCAGGAATGAAACTTGCAGGGCCCTTATATAGACCTATCCTGGAGGCCCTAGATAGATAGATAGATAGATAGATAGATAGATAGATAGATAGATAGATAGATAGATAGATAGATAGATAGATAGATAGATAGATAGATAGATAGATAGATAGATAGATAGATAGATAGATAGATAGATAGATAGATAGATAGATACTTTATTAATCCCAAGGGGAAATTCACATACTCCAGCAGCAGCATACTGATACAAAAAAAAATTCAATTAAAGATTGATAATAATGCAGGTAAAAACAGACAATAACTTTGTATAATGTTAACGTTTACCCCCACCGGGTGGAATTGAAAAGTCGCATAGTTTGGGGGAGGAATGATCTTCTCAGTCTGTCAGTGGAGCAGGACAGTGACAGCAGTCTGTCATATAATGATATAATGTGTGACAGAGAGTTAGGGTTATGGCCTGAAAAGTAACTTTTCCTTTTTTGTATTTTGAGACTAAAATTAAAATCTTCAAGATAAGCGTCACCTCTGGTATTCCCATTATACAATAAGTCAGTTCCTTTCGATGTTCTTAGTTATTAAAGTGTTGATCTGCAAATTTCACCAAACCGTTTTTTCTCACAGATTATGTTGTGTTTGCCAGTGACAAATATTTTCCTGAAAATTCACCATGCTGCAGCTTAAGCAAACTTTTTTTAGTTTAAGCCACCCATGATGCTTTGCAAGGCCAAAGTGCCATCACAGAGCTGTAGCAGCCATGTGCAAAACTTTCAGGCATGCCTACTGTAAGAACGTTGCCAACTTGGCAAACACTGTATCTCAAGTAGATGAGGGGAAAAAAAGCCTTTCAGTTACTGAATACACTGAAAACACACCCATCCATGTCCACCGAACAGTGCTGAGTGATATTTTTACTGTCTCTAACCACAGTCGTTTCAACACCCCGGGGCTCTGATTACCATCTGTGGATTACCAGTGAATTTAAAAAGGCAAAAAAGTGTCAGAAAGTCACAAAGGTTGAGAAACACTAGCAGATTTCCATTCTGCATGGATTTCAAAAAATAAACAAAAAACTTGCAGTATTAGTAATACTGCCAACAGATAAATAACACTGATCCATATGCCAACACTGCATGGCTAATCATGCATGCAGATTAGCCATGTGCCCAGCATGGAACTCAAAACAAGCCTTAAGGGAGACCTCTCCTTCCCCCTCCCCTCATCAGAAAACACAAGATACACTATGAAACAATAAAAAGAAAAAATTTGTCACCATTTTCCATTTGTTTCTTTTTATTCTCGATGGAAGAAAATATACAGCCTTTGGGAAACAAAAAAGACATTCCCGATGTGCCAGGAGCCTCTATATCAAACAATGCAATGCCAATGCTTTGAGGAATTTTGTTTACTTATTGCTACTCTGTGAGCATTTTGTGCATGTTTTATTTGTGGTATTCATTCCATCTGTGTCTTTTGTTGTTTGAGACATGGTGCCACAGTGGTTAGCACTGCTGCCACAGCTCAGATTTTATATATGGCCACAATAATCACTCCAGCCTAGTTGGCAGACTTTTCCCCCAGGCAGACTTTAAAGACCATTATAATACACTCAAAACTAGTTCAATTCCTCCTTCCTCACTGATTTCAATGCATTTCACAAAGTTTGCAAACATTTTTGTGATTTCGCCTGACTCCAGGCAATGATAATTTAGCAGGATTTGCTCATCACTAGTTATTTAGATAGCTTTATTAAATTCCTTTAATTTAGCTACTATAATATTAATAGGTAAATAGAAAACTTATTTCAGCTGCTTTTCTTCTTTCATGGAGTAATGTTGATTCTGGTTTTATGCCGGTATTGTTCATTTTCTTTTTATAGTTACTTTTCTTTTGATATTTTCACTTTATTGTTCATACAGTTTGAGTTGCCCTTTATTTTGTGTAGCCAAGTGGTGTGGTATTACTACTAATGCAGAGAGAGAGGAGATTGTATTTACTGCATTTAATAGTTGTTGGGTGGTTATTGGGGATTTGAAATTTTTGCCATCTGTTTTGTTATTTAAAAAAAAAGCTACAATGAATTGCAGACACTCTATAATTATTAAAAGTGCATCAATTGATGTTTTTCTCACCTTACCTGAATGGAATCTCCTGTGTCTAAAGGCTAATGAGCCACCATAGGCCGTTTTGTGCACCTGAATATTACTCTCTGCATACATTTTTTTAAATTGTTTTAAGCTTGGGAGGGTCAAAATCACAGCAGGTAGCAAATGTAAGAGCAACTAACTGCCAAAATACTGTAAGCTAAAATTTTATTTGACTGATCTTTCATTGGGTGGGCAGACGTGGTCTGAGCAGCCTTACTTTAGAATTATCTGATATTATTATGGAGGTTCCATAAAGGGTTAGGAAGGTAATTTACTAGGCAGAAACATGAAGCAGACAAGGCCAAGTATCATGTTGCAAAAAGGCTGATCTTTCAAAGCCATGCTGACATGTTTTGCTCCAGTCCTTTGCATATTTTAATATTCTTCCTCTGTTCCCTGGTTATCATGTCCATTCACAGCTTTGTTTGTTAGGTGACAAAACAGTGACATAATCGTGTTGCTTTGGTGCCATATAGCATGTTTGTACAGCTCTATGCCTGGAAGAGGGATGCTTGCAGAGCCCAGAGTTACACGTTTAATGAATAGCAAGTAACTGACAGATGGCCTTACATTTTAATTCCATTGGGTAAACAGACATTAGGAACCTGATAGCTGTTTGTATGATAAAAGCAATTTCAGTCTCATCATCTCAAGCAGCAATCTCAATGAATTAAAGCTCTCACTTAGCGACCCATTGCTGAGGTCAGGATCTGTGTTTACATACTCTTTCAGTTGTGGGGGTCCACCTTCTACACAAGACCCCAGTTATAGAGCTGCACATTTATCACATATCACTGATGGATGACTCTTGATAGACTATTACTTATCAAATTCTAGATCTCTGTAGTTTGTGGTCTCCCTGAGTCCAGAAATAGTTGTTGCTTACTGAGGAACTCGTTTTTATGTGACACCACCGAGCTAGGACACATATACAGTATTCCATCCTTCCATTAATCAATTCATCTTCTAACCCATTTAATCTTTTTTATCTTTACAAGGCTCAAAGCCCTTACTAGTTATAGGGATCAACCCTGGATGTGGCACCAGTCTTACTCAGTCAATCAGTCTTTATTATCATACTAGTAACGGTGCACTGCACGATAGCGTGCAGTGAATATACTTGACTTGAGCATTCATAGTTTTCATGCTCTTTCTCTGTACATTTACCATTCATTGGCTCAGAGGTTGATGTGCTTGCTGCTTCCTGAGCAGCTCTTCTTTTCTCCACGCTAGCGGCCCGCTTCTTCTCTTCTTTCGTCAGCCTCTTTTCACATTAAAATTGATTAAGTCGGTGTTTGTGTTGCAATTACTTAGTACGTTTTCTTTCATTTTTCTCTTAAGCTGGCACTTAAATCTTCAATCTGCCTCAAGAATGATTTAAGATATGAAATGGTAGGGGAAGTGATGGCGAGGGTGGTAGGGAATGAGAACGGTGCCCGTACACATGTGCCACACGGCAGCCCTGCTGGCTGCTGCCAAGAGTTGATTCTACAATACAATAAAATAAAAATAAAAAGAGGAATAACCTTGGAGGTCAATCATCACCCCAAAAGCGTGTAGTAGGCGTCACATAATATATGTGTACCAAATTTCAGGTCAATAGGTCAAATGGTTTGCAGGCTACATGTGATTTAAAATCCTTGACAGACAAACGAACAGCCACGGTAACGTTTTATATAGACAGATATACAGCATTTTCAGGCAGTCAGTGTAGGCTCTAGTGCCTTTTAAATTGTTAAATGGTGAGAAGTTCACTCAACCTGACTATGCTCCAGCACTGTGCTTGTGAAATATCTTGGGATACCATCCATGATCTGGATCACGGGGTTACACTCAAGCCATCTGTAAACCAAAAATAAAGCCAAGATATAGCCATCCATCTGTTTTCCAAATTTGTTTATCCAGATCAGGAGAGCAGGAAAAATGAAGCCTATCTCATCGAGCATCAAGCACCAAACAAGGGGAGTCCAGCCCATTGTGGGGTGAACAAAGAGACATTAGGGTCAAAGTTAGTAGCATCACTAATTCACCTAACCTGCATGTTTTTGGACTCTGAAAGGAAACCAGAGTACCTAGAGGACACTGAAATAACGTGCAAATGCTATACAACTCCAGCCTCCCTGTTGTGGAGCAACAGCACTACCACTACACAACCTCCTGGTCCACCCTTCTGGACCCACCCCTTCCTGCCAAGTGATTTTTTAACCCGGAAGCCAGCCATCTTGTTGATTTCTATTTTGGACTTTCATCTGGAAAGACATTCCTGCAACTTGTTGCATGCTTTTTGCTTCATTTCTAAACCTTCAATTACACAGGCTCCAATCCCAACCCTTTAACATTGTTGTGTCTCCTTTTGCTATACTATAGTGAAGTGCTTTCTATCCTTTATAGCATGCTATACAGGAATAAATGGGATTGAATTAAATTGAATCCAAAACCATAGGACTTCACTGGTTTACAACAGATTTCTTAATACAAATCCTAGTAACACCACTGAGGTCTAGAGTCTGTTATTGTAAGGCTCCTTTGAGATCATTGGTGTGTAGCACTGTGGAGATCTCCATCCATCCATCAATACAATATTACTATCAAAGGGAGATGGATCATATCCCAGCAACATCAAAAGCAAGGCAGCAAGTACTTCTGAGAAGGGCAGCAGCTGCTCAAACTCTCAGCCACTCTTACATCAGTTTTCCTACATATTCAGTAAATGTAATCAATAATCAGTTTGACACTGCGATACTTTATTTGGCTAGGCAGACATCTATGTGATTATTTGCTATATCTAAATATTTACATATTAGATTTACCTTGCACTTATACTCACATATAAAATATTTTAGCATCTACTGAGAATAGCAGACACTATGTGAGCTGTGAGATGAAGGTCAAGATACAAGAGCTTTTATATAACCAAAACCTGCCAGAATATTCTGATTACAGAGAGAGAGTAAGGAGATGAAGAGGCATCTGGTATAACATGGTAGATACTGTGAACAATAATGTGATGAGAAGGCAGCTACCACACTTGCTCGTGGGACTGTGCAAGTGCTGTCTTGTCAGAAGTCATCAAGCCATAAAGCTTCTGCACCTTTTCCCCAAGCCAACTGGACATAGTTGAAGAGCCCAGATCTGAGCCACAGACCACAAATGTGTCCATATTTTCATTGGACCTGAGACTCTTTTATTCTGATGATGTGTTGCTATCCTGTGCCTTGATGGCTGTTTGCTTAAAGAAGTTACAAGAGGATTAAATGTCAAGCTAAGTCCTTTCTTTCTCAAAAGTTCGAGTGTTTTGATTGTAGCCACCAGCTTCGAGGCATGAGTAACTTTTTAGGTTAGCGATAGGGTACAACATGTCATTTTCTAACCTGCTTAATCCAGACCAGGGTTGTGTGGCAGGGCGATGGAGCCTATCCCAAACAGCAAAGTGCACAAGGTAGAAACAACAAGCCCAAGACAGGGTGCCAGTCCATTGCAGGGGTTAACACAAACCCACACACCAAACACACACACTAGGGTCAATTCAGTATTGCCAAGTCACCTAACCTGCATGTCTTTGGACAGTGGGAGAAATCCTACACAGATACAGGGAGAACATGTAAATTCCACACAGGAAGGACCCAGGATGCAAACTCTGGTCTCCTTACTTACAAGGCAGCAACAGCAACAGTAGAAGCACCACTACTATGCCACCATACTGCCCAGCTACACAAGACGGAAGGAACAAATTTTCAAGGAGCATCGACCCCTATAAAACACAGCATACAGTATGTGTAGGTCTTTCAAATACTGGTGGATTACCAGAGTCCCAGAGATATACCCACCCAGACACTTTACAGAAAGTATAAGCTCCACATAGACTGCACTCAGGTTGGGATTCAAACTAAGACCTCCGGGACAAAGAAGAAGAAGTGCTAACCACTGCAGAGAGGCTTCTACTGCTCCGTGGCTCAGACATGTAAGGTGCAGAGCCATTATCCCCTAAGCTGTCCCGTTTTTTGGTCTGAAGCCGATTTCCGTGTTATTAAAGAGCAATATGAGGCAGGTGGTGGTGTGGTGGTTAAGGCTATAAAACTCAGACTTTGAGGTTGTGGGTTTAAGTCCCACCATTGAGTCACTTCACCTGCCTATGGAAAAAAAAACAAAAAGAAATGTAACCAATTGTATCTCAAATGTTGTAAGTTGCTTTGGATAAAAGTGTCAGCCAAATAAATAAATGTATGTATATGAAAGCAAATTATAAGTTGGAACTGAGCAATGCAGAGGATTTCATTCATTAGATTGCCTAGATCACCATTTAAAGATTAGAAATTCCTAAAATTGCTACTGGCAGGCTTTTTTAAGTCCACTCATTTGTCTACTTGGTGAGCCCTTTGTCCTACACCTTGGACTTACTGGGATTGTTATTTTTTTCTTTTCTCCTGGTGTTTCACTCCTCTCGCACTTTCCCTTCTCTGCTCCTCCCACTTTGATTCCCTCTCCTTCTCTCCATTTCCCACCCCTAAATCCTTTAAAGGCAGCACTCGCACAGCTTCCGAGCAGAGGCTCACATCACTCTCTGTCTGTCTGCACTCCAGACCCGTAGCATCACACCACCCGCTGGACTCACTCAAAGCTGCTCAAAGAAGAAGAAGAAGAAGAATTGCTCAGTGTTCCATGGCATCTTTCGGGTGAGAACAACAGCCAAACTGCTTTGTGTCATCCATCTGTGTGTTAGACAGGCAGGTCTGTTAGCTCGCATTATGGTTTTAGTGGGGAGGTGGGCACTCCAACTGTCAGATAGCTTTGATAAAAGAGTGCAGAGATAAGGCATCATAAAAAATAAACACTGAGTTTGTGTGAACTTTCTCACTTGAAGCAGATAAGGGAGAAGAAGAAGAACTGTGGCTCTCAAAATGCAATTGTAGGGATGCACTGTATTATCTCTGAGCTTTAAATTCAGGTTAACATATGGATGCTCAAGAAAAGGCAAATTTCGGATCTGTGAGTTTAGCCCAGCGTGCAGCAGCTCTGAATCCGGTAGCTCCGTGGGTATAATGGACGTTATGGTATGTGTGAGCTCTCAGTCAGATGAGGCGGAGGGGCTTAAGCTTTGCTTACTTTGTGACGACTCTAAGTCATACAGTTCAAAAATTTTCGAATACAGTTTGCTAATTCTAGATTAGGTAGTCCTCTATGTCGAAGATCTTGAGCAGAGAGGTGTACTTCAAGATCGGTTTATTATTAAAAGATTCTTATTTTTACTTATTATTGGGCTGACATCTTCATCCAAGGTGATTTACAATATGTGAGATAGAATTTGTCACGTATCTTTTATTTTTCAAATTGGAGCACAAGCAGGTGAAGTGACTTGCTCGTGCTTGCAGTGTCAGTAGTGAGATTTGAGCAAACATACTCAGAGTTTGAGGTTCAAAGCCTTAATCATAATACCGCACTGCCTAATCAGACAGGGATATATCTATTTGGTTGGTAAATTTTAAATTCTACTTGTTCTTCAAATTTAACTGCAGGTCTAGAACTGAATTCAGTTTTAAGGCTCTGGCTGAAAGACATTTATAGGTCTCAAGTTTAGTTCTCTGTATGGAAGCTGTAAATCTGATGAGGCATTGGGTCTGCGGCTCTTTTCAGTATGTGGGATAGAGCAGATGTGGCTGTGGGTCTCAAATTTGGTTTACTTTGTGGACGGTAGGGATTGCTCACAAGCCATCTGCAAACCCAAGCTGAAGAGGCCAAAAAGAAGACTTTACTACAAGAAAAGTGAAAAGATGAAGATACTGTACAGGGAGGTAGTAAAACACAAACTAACAATAGAAGAGAGATAAAACAATAATCCAGCTGCATCTCTGGGCCCATTCTCATGGCTCAGAAGGCCACGTTAACCAGTTGAGGTGGTTGTCTACAGTCACAACCAGGTATCTTGTATGCATTCCCATCTCTTCTCTGTAACTTTCTTGCATGCCATTATCATCTAGTCTGGACCCTCTCACTCTTTGCCTGTGCACTTATACCATGGGAAATTCATCATAATGACATCATAATGCCCTGGGGAGGTACTGCTGGAGCTGCTCCTAGTGGCCACAGGCATTCATGCACTTGCCCAGTACTATAGTAGTAGTAGTAGGAGCAGTACCAGAGTACAGTGAAATTCTTACTTGCCTGTCTGACCAACATACAACACATTGCTACTGTCCAGATCATGATAAGAATGTATTAAAATAAGGATTTTTTTTAATTCAATAGAATACCATAGAAACCTGACCAGTTGTGCTCTCCAATATGGCTGACATATCCCAGCATATTATACCAGGGCTATGTAGTGCCCTCTAGCAGCTTGTCAGACTTCATTCAAACTAATCAGGGACCCCAGGTTTGGTGCACCCCAGCTCTGTACTGAAGACCTCAGATGAAATGCAAAACAGGTTTCTGCCACAAGTAGAGAGGAGGCAAATTTAATGAATAAGGCACCAGTAGGTAAGACAGAGTCAATAAAATGGAACAAAGTTTGTTACCAGAACAAGAATAAATTGAAACATCAAAGCCTAACCACAGAATTACATTGGAGTCAGCAATCAAAAGTGAAGAGATCAAAAGGCCGCAATATTAATTCATATGGAGAAGGTTTTTGGATTACATGTGCAATCATGGGCAACCAGGGCATAGATCTTTATACTATCACAGTGGTGATGCACAAGCCTCACACCTCTGGTTGTTTATGCATAAAAACTCAGCAGTAAATATAAACAAATCCTCCCAAACTGTCAGGGCCTAGACAAAACTGTAAGAGTTGTAATAATTTCAGCAGCTAGAAGGATTCAATGTTAGAACTAGATGATTTTAATTATAAAACTCAAATACAAAATACCCCAAAAAGCACAAAAAAAAACACAAGAACAAAATGTACAAAAATAAACAGATCATAATACCTAGGATTCCTTATGACCACTTATCGAAATTCTAAATCAGACAAGACTGGCTTTCTAACATTTTAATACATAGCAGTTCCAAAGAAAATTCAGTTGCCGAGTAGAGGTTCTTGATGAAGAAAGATTGTGGGTCTCCAACTATTTTTCAGTTTGTGGAGAGTCTAGGTCAGACAACGTTGGGGTCTTAAATTCAATTCACTGTGTGGAGGTTCTTGATCAGGCAAGTCTGTGGGTCTTAAATTCAGATAACTATTTAGTGGTTCCAGATCGGAGAAGGCCTTTTTTGACATTTAATTCAGTCAGACAAGGCCATTTTTTGGGATCAATTGTTTATTGAATTTTTTTCACGCATAGCAAATTAAACAGAACCATACAGGAGCTGCTAAACTCCTCCTGGCTACATGTTAGAAGGTCATGGATTTATAACTCAGTTCAGTATGTTACAATTCCAGATCAGGCAAAATTGTAGGTCTCCAAATCATCTCACCATTCTGGGAGTTCTTGCACAGAAAGTGCTGTGTGTCTCATACCCATTTCAATCTGTTGAGATTCTAGATCACTGATAACTTTAAGAGGTACTCTGCAGAAGTGGTAGATCAAATGAAGCAGTAGATCTCAAATTTAGACAAACCAGTCTCAGGTCCGTATAGAACAATTTTAGATCTGACAAATCTGTAGGTTTCATAATTCTTTAAATATGTGAAACTTCTATATAAGTCAATCTGCTATATCTTTGTTTTTGTTCTGTGTGGGGAGGTCTTTGATCCAGCAAGGTTCTATTTATCATGCGGGGAAATTCAAAATCATAACTCCAATGAGGTCTGAAATATATTTCAATGAATGATGACTTTAAGCTGCTTTATATGAAGATTCTGAATGATTTAGATGCAGCTCGATGTGTGAAGAGCATTTACCTATATAGCACATTTTCATACAACATGGCTTCCATGGCTTCCTCCTCATACTCCGCTTTTTTCCCAAATACTGGCAGGTTAGGTGGATTGGTGAGGCTGAATTGGCCACTGATGTGTGTGTGTGTTCACCTGTGATGGTCTGGATATCTGTCCAGGCATTGTTCCTGCCTTGCTCTTAATGCCAGCTAGGATAGGCTCCAGCTTCTTTTCACGTAAAAAACATGTGAAGTCTCCTCATTACCTACAGAGACCAGGTTGCTATATGTAATTTTGAATTCAGGCCTACATTCTACATGATTAAGGTTTTAACATTTTAAAATTACTTTAAGTGGACATTCATACAAAAATAAAAATGTACGGGTGCCAGATTTCAAATATAGATTAATATGACTGAGTAGAGTTGATAAATTAGTTACAGATTAACATAGCAGTGAGTTTAAAGGCTCTAGATTAGATAACCATGTAGTTCCCAAACTCATTTCAGTTTAGAGTCTACATTGGGAAAGGATGGGCCTTTCAAACTGAGATTTTTGCGATCACTCTAGAAATCAGTGGTTCCCAAACTCCATCCTGGGGACCTACTGTGGCTGCAGGTTTTTGTTCCAACCATTTTTCGTTGGACTCTTAGCCTACTTAAATGAGTTGTTATTTCTCAGTTTGGGAGTCAATGTAGAGATTACAAATTAAGTTTGGTAGTTTTTTATTAAATTGTAATAAGCAGTTAAATGGTGAATATAGAGTTTGTTTTTTTTAAGTCATTAATGGCATTTTCAACCTAATCTGTTTTTTTAATTTACTAATTAGGGGGTCTGATACTGAAGTTGTTGCTGCTTTCATCATCCCTGGTGTCTGCTATGCTGGTTGTTAATTGTCACTACTAGGGTTAAATGAAGGGAATAAACTAAACAGGAATAGGGAAAAATAATAGGAAAACAACAAAAGAGAGTTAGGCATTTATAGCTTTAAAAAAATAGAAATTTTTCTAAATATCTTATAAATGTAAAAACCATACTGTCATGTTTTCTGAATGCAGAATAAGAGAAGAGTAAAAAAAGACCAGCTGATTAAATGAGATGAGTTGTTATCGATTATTGTCACAGATTGTGAATCTGGTTGGAACAAAAACCTGCAGCCACAGTGGGTCCCCAGGATCGAGTTTGGGAACCACTACTCTAGATCATTTAAGTCCACAGCATGGAGACTATAGATAAGACAGAGCTAACCCTGGATGTGGGGAACTATAAGGCTCCAGATTTTGTTTCTAATCTAATTTATTCTGTTGTTCCTGTCTCATTGAATTAGATGGCTTAAATAAACTTTCTGTCCAAGCTCCCAGAAACAATCACTGGTGTGGCTATAAATCCATCCATCCATTATCCATCCATCCATCCATTATCCAACCCGCTATATCCTAACTACAGGGTCACGGGGGTCTGCTGGAGACAATCCCAGCCAACAAAGGGCGCAAGGCAGGAAACAAACCCCGGGCGCCAACAAAGGGCGCCAGCCCACCGCAGGGCGTGCACACACACACCCACCCACCAAGCATGCACTAGGGACAATTTAGAATCGCCAATGCACCTAACCTGCATGTCTTTGGACTGTGGGAGGAAACCGGAGTACCTGGAGGAAACCCACGCAGACACAGGGAAAACATGCAAACTCCGCTCAGGGAGGATCCGGGAAGCGAACCCAGGTCTCCTAACTGCAAGGCAGCAGCACTACCCACTGAGCCACCGTGCCGCCCGGCTATAAATCTGTTTGTGAAATTCAAATCATTTTGCTCTAGAATCAAAACATTGTAGGGCTCATCTTCTCTTTTCCTGCAATTTTAACATTCTTGTTTGCTAACACTTTCAATTAAAAGCAAGTGTTGCACCTGCGAGTAGTTAAGAAACTGGATTTGCTTACCTTGGTTTACGATTAGGGTTAGGGTGCAATTCTGATCAATTTCCCCTCTGGGATTAATACAGTGTACCAAAAAATGTGTTCTCCAACTTGGTTCAACAATATAATTGCTTGATTAAATGACACAGTTGATATGCAATTCAGATTACTGTGTTGAGACTCTTCCAGATGCAACAGCAGGGTTCTCAAACTCATTTCAGACGATTAAAGTTTTTTCATAAGCCTGGACTACAGCTTTAAACTTTACAGTAGGACTAGAGCAGGGGAATCTGGGGGTTTTCAAATTCAGATTAGTATACAGTATTTCTTAGCTATGGTTAATAAAATCTGTAGCACGATGGAGAGCTTAATCAGAAGAACATGAGGGCCTAATAGTGCAGTGTGTGGATGCTCTCCATCAGGGAAGGCTGCAGGTCTCATATTCTCTTTCTGCAAGGATAGTCTAAATTAAGCAGTGCTGCTGACAGGGAAGAGGCAAGTCTAACAGAAAGGGATGCGATTAATGGGCACTGTGGCTGATCAATGACTGTATTGTATTGAAGTTGCAAGTCACAGAAACCCCTTTAGTATCCCCATTGCATCTTGAGGGCCTAACCAGTATCCCTAACTGATCTCTGCACTGCCTCTCACAGGATCATGGCCAATCTGCAAGTCAACTGCTCAATGCAGCAGCCTGCGTGTGAAGGAGATCTGCAGAACCAGAGTGGACACCAGCTAGAGGACCCGGACTTGAGCCTGGAGGAGCTGCTCTTCAAATACCTTGGGCCAAGGCGCTCAACTGCCTTCTTGCCTGTCTGTATCACCTACTTGTTAATCTTCTTAGTGGGAACTCTTGGGAACAGTCTCACCTGTGTGGTCATCATCCGGCACCATGTCATGCAGACACCAACCAACTTCTACCTGTTCAGTTTAGCTGTGTCTGACCTTCTGGTACTGCTGTTGGGAATGCCCCTAGAACTTTATGAGATGTGGCACAACTACCCCTTCCTTTTTGGCACTGGGGGCTGCTATTTCAAGACATTCCTGTTTGAAACTGTCTGTTTCGCCTCAATTCTCAATGTTACTGCTCTCAGTGTGGAGCGCTACATTGCCGTTGTTCACCCCATTAAGGCCAAGTTTGTGGTGACCAGGACTCATGCCAAGAGGGTGATCATAATTCTGTGGACACTGTCAGTAGTGTGTGCAATACCAAATACAAGCTTACATGGAATATTCTATCTAGTGACTGGCTCTGGAGATACCATTCAGGAGTCTGCCATGTGTACACTGGTCAAGCCTCGCTGGCTCTACAACCTGACCATCCAGTTAACCACCTTGCTCTTTTTCTTCCTGCCAATGGTGACCATCAGCATCCTCTACCTGCTCATCGGTCTACAGCTCAAGAGAGAAAGGGTCCTAGAAGGGCTGGAGGCCAAGGCTGGGACTGGAAGATATAACAATCAAAGTGGACGCATCAAGCAACATAACAACCGGAGGCGGCAAGTCACCAAAATGCTGTGTGAGTGGCAACTTGTGGGTCTGGGTGGGGAAGAAGAGGGCAGGTAAAATTGTGCAGTATGCTGTAATGGAGGAAAGAACAGCTGAGAGGAGGGGGTGGGGTGACAGGTCAAGGAAGACACGGCATTCTAACTGGCACATCATGATGAAGAAGACCATGCAAATACCCCTCAGGGTACCATGTTGGGTTTAACCTTGGGACTTTATGTGTGTAGCTGGATATAGCTTACTCATGTGCTTCTTTAGGATAGATAGATAGATAGATAGATAGATAGATAGATAGATAGATAGATAGATAGATAGATAGATAGAGAGAGAGAGAGAGAGAGAGAGAGAGAGAGAGAGAGAGAGAGAGAGAGAGAGAGAGAGAGAGAACCCATACAGTATATCCTATCCTGTCCCCAGCTTAGCATTAACAGACTAAGCCTTTTTGTGAGAGTGTTGCACTGCAAAGTCTGTGGTAGTTCATTCTGGGGGTAATTTAGTGTCAGTTTAGGTTGTATTTGGAGCCCTGTCAGGTTTGAAGATCTCAAGATGTCTTTTTAGGTTAGACCTGATATTCTAGAGACACTCCTCTACATATAATGTCTTCTATAGCACTTTTTGAAGAAGCCTTGTCAGTGTGGCAGTGCCTCTCTGAAGCTTGATTTGTCAGGCTCTGATAGTTACTTGGGTAGCACAGTAGTATGCACTGCTGCCACATCAATCCAACACCCTTTCACCTCCTGAAGATGCATGCGTTAGGATGTGTAAGATGAGTTTGTATTTTGATGTGATAGACTGGTGCCCTGTCCACAGTTTGTTCCTGCCCAGAGTTGTCAATATTACCTCTGCCCATATAACCCTGAACTGGAATAATTACATTTGAGAATATTATGTTGCGTAATGGCGGTCTTATGACTCTAATTTCTTCCGCTAGTACTGCAGGCATTTTCGCCTTATGGACAAGCTGGTCTCTTACTTTCTTATTCATTAGGCCAGCTGGGCATGGAGGTCAATCTCCTGCAATTTAACTCAGACTTGTGATGACTGAAAGTCATGCAATACTCCTGCCACAACTGTTGGTTCACATTCAGCATAACAGTAAAGCTCAAGTGGCCACGCTGAGGCTGCCCTTCAGTGTCCCTGTCATATACACTGTCATTGCTTGCTTGCATAACCACTTGTCAAAAGTGAACAAACACCAACACATCCAGTGCTATCCCTTATTCTTTTTTTTTGTCCCTTCCCACAGTTGTGCTGGTGGTTGTCTTTGGGGTATGCTGGGCCCCCTTTCACACTGACAGGCTGATGTGGAGTTTCATTGACCAATGGACAGGAGAGTGGCACCTCATCTTTCAGTATGTGCACATCATCTCTGGAGTCTTCTTCTACCTCAGTTCTGTTGTCAATCCTATCCTTTACAACCTCATGTCCAGTCGATTCAGAGAAATGTTCAAAGAAGTCATGTGCCACCGGTGGCGGCCACGCAGCACCAGAACATTCTCACTCAGCATCACCCGGGTCACCGTGCGCAGCACCACAGGTGACACCTTGCCGAACCTGAGCACAGGCCCATTTGAAGCTGGAGATTCAGAGTTCTGCATAGAAGGTCACAACCAAACTTCATGCACCTAGCAGAAGCCATGTGGGAAAGTCCCTTTCCTCAGACAGCAGCATTGCCGCCATGACTGATCAATTAAAGAGGCGTGACTGGTGGATGGAAAGACATTAGAGGATTCTAAAGTGTCCTGTCATGCATCGGCCAACTAGGGTCCTTAATAATCTGGTAATGACCACACGTGTGACCTCAGCATCAGAAGCTGGCTACTATGCAAGTGGACAGGAGGAGATGTAGAAGGGACAAACTAGCAGGATGTCAAACATTATTCTATAACCCAAAAAAAGCTTATTATACATATCCACATATCTTCAAGAGATGCAGTCTGTTTTTTTTCTTCCATTTGTCTTAATCAATCCTATATTATTTTCTTTTTTTAATTCTTGTTCCCCAGTCTTTTATATATACTTTGCAGTAGAGGCCTAGCTAGAAGTGGATCTCAGGAGGACACCCATCCCCCCCCATGGGAATTGTGGTACACATCCTCCTGTAATCTATCTACCCCAGTGCCCCACTCCTGACCTCCTCAGGCTGCTACAGTGCACAAGTGAGGTCACTGGCCAATAGTTGGCATGGTAACTTGCCGCTGGCTGATTAGACAGATCATTTCACTGAGTTTTATTTTATTGAGAGCCTGAGAATGAAACAGAAGTGGTCAACACTCAAAAGAAAATTATAACATCAACTTATCTGATCTTTTCAGACATCAATTTTAAGCACCGACTAAATGTGTATCTTGCTCAAAGGTGCACCCCACTAACTGCCTAACAGGTGGACAGGTGCTGTTAATCCTTAAAGGACCCACCTTTATTCTTCAATTAACTTGAAGGACACAAACAGACAAGGTGTCCATACTTCCCCCAAACCCCCCCACCCCACCCCTTGAAATGCCAAATAGAAACAGTGACCCCTTCTGCCCTCAGACCCACTCATCTAAGACAGTAACCTTCTTGAAGGTCAGCCATTCAGCCAGCTGTCTCCTTCTATCAGCACCCGGCTCCTATACAAATGTCGCCTTGCATTAGGCTGTAAGGAGGCTCACATAGCCACCTCTTAACAAGCGGATGACCCTCCTCCACACCACCTGGGGCAAGAGTGACCTGTGCTTTGTAGAACCTGAGCTACACTCGACCCCAGAACCACATCACCAATGACAGACATCTTCTTGCAAAAAAAGCCCCTAGGCTGGTCATTTTTGGTTACATGAAGGGGTCCACTTGTTATAGTGTCCCATAGCCCTCCAGTGAGGCTTACTGAGGAAACTCAACCACATTCAGGGTCACTCTGGTTTTTGTTGCTCAATCAAAAGGGCTAACAGTATTTTCATTTTTTTTTAAACATTGTATTGTTGTGTCATGCTGTATGATCCTGTCATTTGCTTTGTAAAGCACCTTGTGATTATGGTAATTATGAAAAGAATTATATGAGCAGCATTTTTATTAGATAAACCTGCATTTACAACATTGACTATTCAGTCATCAACAGTATCATTTGGGCATAGAAATGCCACGAAAAGGAAGCAGACAAGTACATCACATGTGTGGTGTAATTCATGGGGAGAAAATGGGACTGCAGATTTTAGGGGCTTGATATTTGAGAAGACTTGCCAACAGAGAGCAATGGGAAAAACAAACCTGTTGGGAATTTCCGGCAGAAAGATTATGGCTGGCATACTGGAAATGGATCACCACCACAAAACATCTGCAGTCCTGAAGTGCAGTGAACTCTAGTCCTGGACCATTGCAGCTGGTAGGTATTGCCAATCGAGGTGTACTACATTGTTTATCCAGTTTTACCAAACATGTATTATATGTATGTTACATAGGGCTAATTTAGTGTTTTATTTTAGACTTTAAGACTTACTAGGGGGTTCTTCCCCCTGCTAAGTATCTATCTATCTATCTATCTATCTATCTATCTATCTATCTATCTATCTATCTATCTATCTATCTATCTATCTATCTAACGTCGCTCAACCAACCCCCAGGCAGCCGTTACGTGCTAGCCACTTTTCAGATCTGCCGCTCGTGTATGGGGAAGCAGATGTAATTTAATTTAAACAGATTGCTATTTTCATGGGAATTATTACATATGTATAATAGAACTAACTATTTTACATTACAGCGAGTAATTAACAATAATAAAAAATAGTAAAACATAATAAATTGAAAGAAAATTATGTTTCATGTGGAGCTAGAGGTATTCGTTGCATTATACATTTTCGTTCTGTTTTTGCTTCTGTGTTTGGACTTACATCGTGAAAACGCAACATATAATTGCCCGTGAGTGAATATCATTTCTTTCTCTCTAATAAATGAACCAACTTTTTCAAATGTTTATCCCTGCGATTTGTTAATTGTCATAGCAAAATCTATTCTAACGGGAAACTGTAAACTTTTTAATACGAATGGCATGTCAAGATCTCTTTTGGTGTCTAATGTTTTCTGCAGAAGGTGTACTACATTACCTTTCTTGTCGCCTGTTAAATTTTACATGTTAGAATTGTTCGACCAATTTTCAATACAACTCATTTTGTCCTATTGCAGGGGTCCTCAATCACAGTCCTGGAGGGCCGCAGTGGCTGCAGGTTTTTGTTCTAACCCGGTAGCTTAACTAGAAAGCAATTCTTGCCAATAATTTAATTTCATGGCTTGTCAGTGCTTTTTCTTCCGCTTTTTAAGGATATCATCCAAATGATTTGAAAGTTAATATGGATGAGTAATTCTCAGTCCTTCACTTTCTTCTCTTCACTTTCCTTCCAAGTATAACTATATTTAATTAAACCCAATAGTGCATGATAAATACACACAGGTGTAAATGGTAACAAGCTAAATGGAGAAATGCTGGTCTCTTTTGTCATTTGCATGTTATTGCTAATTAGGAGCAATTAAACACAGAATACAGCTGTTTAAGACTAAAATAAGCAATAAGGGTTCAAAATCTTAACGAGCGAGACAACTAAAGTGAAGCTGAAGTGTTACTTGAGCAATAAGTGCTTCTTATTAAGCAACTGGGTTGGAGCAAAAACCTGCAGCCACTGCGGCCCTCCAGGAACGTGATTGAGGACCCCTGTCCTATTGCATACTCCACCGCTCAGACATAAATTACACAATAACATTACGACACATCCTTCTTTCAACAGTAATTCGGTTGGTGGAAGACCGGACGGTGTTAACGGTTGTAGATATTCTACGGGATATTGTAAGTTGATGCGTTCATCTTCCGCACAATCACCACTAACTGTTTCAGCATAGTCTATTGATAAGCATTTAACCATTTTGCCGTGTAACCTGATTGACAATATTCTCATTAATTCATTTTACTTCATCATTTCTCTGTACTAGGCTTGCTCGTGTACTCATTTCTTCTGTTGATAACCTTTCAGGATGAAATTCTTCATTAAGATTTGGACATAATAAGTCTTCTTTTATTGGAACTTAAAGTGAGGAAAACATAAAAATTTATAAGACCTGAGAGCACAGGAACTGTGTCTGACACAAGCATTCATACGAATGAGAGGTGAGAGGAACGTGCGCGTGGACCGTTAACCGCAAATAGATGAGAGGAGGGCGGGACTTAAAAAAAATCTCTTGGCAATAGTCTCGTCTCGTCTCAAGATTTTCTTTTATAATAGAGAGATTATCATTGTCGCGATTTAAATTCAGTTATACCAGGCGTTACTTACTAAAAAG
Organism: Erpetoichthys calabaricus; assembly: GCF_900747795.2. NCBI lineage: Eukaryota > Metazoa > Chordata > Cladistia > Polypteriformes > Polypteridae > Erpetoichthys > Erpetoichthys calabaricus. Next base: position 197,490,950 of record NC_041395.2, read on the forward strand.
CAAGCTAAGAGGCTAACACTGCAGGAGCAGCACCCTTGTTATTAATATACAGTGCATCCGGAAAGTATTCACAGCGCATCACTTTTTCCACATTTTGTTATGTTACAGCCTTATTCCAAAATTGATTAAATTAATTTTTTTCCTCAGAATTCTACACACAACATCCCATAATGGCAACATGAAAAAAGTTTACTTGAGGTTTTTGCAAATTTATTAAAAATAAAAAAATTGAGAAAGCACATGTTCATAAGTATTTACAGCCTTTGTCATGAAACTCAAAATTGAGCTCAGATGCATCCTGTTTCCCCTGATCATCCTTGAGATGTTTCTGCAGCTTAATTGCAGTCCACCTGTGGTAAATTCAGTTGATTGGACATGATTTGGAAAGGCACACACCTGTCTGTATAAGGTCCCACAGTTGACAGTTCAGAGCACAAACCAAGCATGAAGTCAAAGGAATTGTCTGTAAACCTCCGAGACAGGATTGTCTCGAGGCACAAATCTGGGGAAGGTTACAGAAACATTTCTGCTGCTTTGAAGGTCCCAATGAGCACAGTGGCCTCCATCATCCGTAAGTGGAAGAAGTTCGAAACCACCAGGACTCTTCCTAGAGCTGGCTGGCCATCTAAACTGAGCGATCGGGGGAGAAGGGCCTTAGTCAGGGAGGTGACCAAGAACCCGATGGTCACTCTGTCAGAGCTCCAGAGGTCCTCTGTGGAGAGAGGAGAACCTTACAGAAGGACAACCATCTCTGCAGCAATCCACCAATCAGGCCTGTATGGTAGAGTGGCCAGACGGAAGCCACTCCTTAGTAAAAGGCACATGGCAGCTTGCCTGGAGTTTGCCAAAAGGCACCTGAAGGACTCTCAGACCATGAGAAAGAAAATTCTCTGGTCTGATGAGACAAAGATTGAACTCTTTGGTGTGAATGCCAGGTGTCACATTTGGAGGAAACCAGGCACCGCTCATCACCAGGCCAATACCATCCCTACAGTGAAGCATGGTGGTGGCAGCATCATGCTGTGGGGATGTTTTTCAGCGGCAGGGACTGGGAGACTAGTCAGGATAAAGGGAAAGATGACTGCTGCAATGTACAGAGACATCCTGGATGAAAACCTGCTCCAGAGCACTCTTGACCTCAGACCGGGGCGATGGTTCATCTTTCAGCAGGACAACGACCCTAAGCACACAGCCAAGATATCAAAGGAGTGGCTTCAGGACAACTCTGTGAATGTCCTTGAGTGTTCCAGCCAGAGCCTAGACTTGAATCCGATTGAACATCTCTGGAGAGATCTTAAAATGGCTGTGCACCGACGCTTCCCATCTAACCTGATGGAGCTTGAGAGGTGCTGCAAAGAGGAATGGGCGAAACTGGCCAAGGATAGGTGTGCCAAGCTTGTGGCATCATATTCAAAAAGACTTGAGGCTGTAATTGCTGCCAAAGGTGCATCGACAAAGTATTGAGCAAAGGCTGTGAATACTTATGTACATGTGATTTCTCAGTTTTTTTATTTTTAATAAATTTGTAAAAACCTCAAGTAAACTTTTTTCACGTTGTCATTATGGGGTGTTGTGTGTACAATTCTGAGGAAAAAAATGAATTTAATCCATTTTGGAATAAGGCTGTAACATAACAAAATGTAGAAAAAGTGATGCACTGTGAATACTTTCCGGATGCACTGTAAAACAATTAAGGGAGTAAACATGACAAACAGATGTGAATTAGTAAGAAAATGACAAGCATTAATGTAAGCATTTAAAGCAATGGTAAAATATAAGTATCCCTGAATTTCTTTAAAGTATACATCTCATAACACTGCACTTTTCTAATTGCAGAAAAAAGACCAGCTAATTAAACAATCAGATCAATTCAAAGTAAAATAACTCACTCACTGTGAAACTGGTTGGAACAAAACATTCAGCCACAGTAGGGGGGCACTCCTGTAGTGAAGGGAAAAAATTAATTAATACAGCAGCAAAACATAAGCTAACACAACCTGTGCAGAGCACAGAAAGTACTAGTCAGTCACTTATCAGCAGTGCACACTGTCACCAAAGCAGACACACTGTATAGGCTCAGAGTAAACATACTTGCACATGCTAATCAATGCACAACGCATCACCACTCTACAGTACCAAAATTAAAGAGCATGACAACCTTACCTTGAGAGATTTCTGTCTTCCTTAAGTGAATAATCTCAGAACATGTTTTTCATAGCAATTTTGAAACTTTATATAGCTTTGAAGAACATTAACATAGCCTGACAAATCTCATATAAGACCATACCATTCACTGTTCTTTGTCTCAGATGGCAGCAGTTGTACACTTGAGAAGGGGCATTTTTCAACTGAGTACTGCTCCATCCTGCAAGGCCAAGCAAATCCTATCAACAGTTCCCTTCGCTTAAAAGCAAAATTATCTTAATGCAATGTCCCCACCAGTCACTACATTCAAGCCCATGAATGTGAAAACTCTACAAAGGTCAGCATTCATGCTGTATTTCTGTTATTCTACCCAGTTCATACCCTGATGATTTCTGTCTGTTCTGATGGCAGATAGAGGTGAACATACCAAAGTGCCACTCACTAACTACTGGGTCACTCTGCTGCTGGCACAAAAAGGTACAGTAAGGAACTGCAGGCATCTGAACGAAGTGCATTATGTATAGAATTTAAATATTTCCCCCTGTGTGTGCACAGCATTTCTTTGGCAAGTCCAGCTCAAACAACACACGGACTTGTTTTTCAGACATCAGAGAAAACCATCCATCCATTTTCCAACCCGCTGAATCCAAACACAGGGTCACGGAGGTCTGCTGGAGCCAATCCCAGCCAACACAGGGCACAAGGCAGGAACCAATCCTGGGCAGGGTGCCAACCCACCGCAGGACACACACAAACACACCCACACACCAAGCACACACTAGGGCCAATTTAGAATCGCCAATGCACCTAACCTGCATGTCTTTGGACTGTGGGAGGAAACTGGAGCGCCCGGAGGAAACCCACGCAGACACGGGGAGAACATACAAACTCCACGCAGGGAGGACCCAGGAAGCGAACCCAGGTCCCTAGGTCTCCCAACTGCGAAGCAGCAGCGCTACCCACTGCGCCACCGTGCCGCCCCAGAGAAAACCAGAGTTCCTTTAAGAGTCAATCTTGAGAGAAAACACAGAATGGAATGCCGGGGTGTGTCAGAGAGGTGAACACCTTCAGCTATGCTTCTGGTTACCCTGTTGTGGCTGCACAGCAGGTATTTATGTGCATTCCTAAGAGCTGCACATCTTTCTCACAAGTCATTTAATCGAGTGTTATTAACTCAAAGAATCAAAGGGGATTGAATTTGAAGAAAATGAAATGCTCCATCTGACAAGCTATCAAAGACATTAGCTTCATCTGTTTGAAGATGTAGGCAGCAGAAGGAAAGACCATACACTGATGGGATGATAGCGGGAAGGCAAAGTTAGCAGAGTAGAAACATGACTCATCCTGCTCAATGCACATGTCAGAGATAAAGTCCACTGCCTACTATGTCAAACATCCAAACACCCGCTACAGTCAGTGTTCACACTAGAAACCCGATCAGATATAAACAGAATATACACTCACTGGCCACTTTATTAGGTACACCTTGCTAGTATCGGGTTGGATCCCCCTTTTGCCTTCAGAGCTGTCGTAATTCTTCGTGGCAAGGAAGCATTCCTCAAGGACTTTGGTCCATTCTGACATGATAGAATCATGCAGCTGCTGCAGATTTGTCGGCTGCACATCTATTACGTGAATCTCCCTTTCTACCACAACCCAAAGGTGTTCTATTAGATTGAGATCTGGTAACAGTGGAGGCCATTTAAGTACAGTGAACTCATTGTCATGTTCAAGATACCAGCCTGAGACAATTTGAGCTTTGTGACATGGCATGTTATCCTGCTGGCAGTAGCCATCTGAAGATGAGTACACTGCAGTCATAAAGGAATGGACATGGACAGCAACAATGCTCAGGTAGGCCGTGACATTTAAACAATGTTCAGTTGGTACTGAGGTGCCCAAAGTATGCCAAGAAAATATTGCCCACATCATTACACCATCAGCAGCCTGAACCATTGATACAAGGCAGGATGGATCGATGCTTTCATGTTGATGCCAAATTCAGTCCCTACCATCCGAATATCGCAGAACAAATTGAGACTTTTTTCCAATCTTCTACTGTCCCGTTTTGGTGAGCCCATGCGAATTGTAGTCTCAGTTGACTGTTCTTAGTTGACAGGAGAGGCACCTGGTGTGGTCTTCTGCAGCTGAAGCCCATCTGCTTCAACGTTCAACATGCTGTGCATTCAGAGATGCTCTTCTGCATACCTTGGTTGTAACGAGTGGTTGAGTTACTGTTGCCTTTCCATCAGCTCACCCCAGTAAGGCCATTCTCCTCTGACCTCTGTCATCTGCAAGGCATTTTCAACCAGAGAGCAGCCACTTGCTAGATATTTTCCCTTTTATGGACCATTCTCTGTAAACCCTAGAGATGGTTGTGTGTGAAAATCCCAGTAGATCTGCAGTTTTTGAAATAATCACACCAGCCTATCTGGTACTAACAACCGTGTCAAATTCAAAGTCACTTAAATTACCTTTATTCACCATTTTCATGCTCAGTTTAAACTTCAGCAGGTTGTCTTGACGTCTATATGACTAATGCATTGAGTTGGCACCATGTGATCAGCTGACTAGATATTTGCATTAAGCAGCAGTTAAATAGGTGTACCTAATAAAGTGTATATGACCTTGACAGTGAATTTTTCAGGGAAAACCCCCAATTGTAGACTTAAACAAAATAAATGCAGGCAGAAATCAAAAGGAGCTTTTTCCGTTTATTACATAGACCAATTAAATTCAAGGACAAAAAGAAATAGACAAAATGGCCTTTTCTCTCAAGTATCCAGTAACCCCAACGAGAACACATGTGGTGCTGGCCAGCAACAGGGACTACGAGCAGGAAGCACCAGACAGTGGTGATCTAACACCCGCTACCACCCAAATGGTGGCGCTACAAAGTAGCAGGGTAGGTGGTGGTGAAATTCTCTCAGCTGGATGGAAACCATCCTGTTTCCATGGCAATATTAGTAAGCTGTCCAGTCCACACCTCCCTCTTTTCAGCAGGGCAACATTGTGCTTATTACTTTTCAGGAGTCAGCTAGGGCAAAATGGACAGGGCTAGTCATCCTCTTCCTCATCCTCGCTGATATTATACGCCCTGGCAGCACTTGCTCGGGGGGATGAGGGGGGCGATGATTTTGTGAAAAAGGGTAGACGGAAGGAGGGGGATGGAGACCGCTCTCTTGTAGGGCTGCTGTCAGGACTCTGGCGTGGGCTGATTGCCTGCAGCATGCGACCTTTCCCTTCCTTCAACATATGCTTCTGTAGACAGAATGAATGAAACATTACATCAAAATGGGGAAGTAGGGTGGAAGGAGCATTGAACATTGAAAACATGGTACACAAACACTGAGTAAGAAAATTGATGTACATATGCTGAACAACATAGAAAGGGCTCAGTCACATTAGAGAGAAAAAAAAAATCTTACCAGTGCTCCTTCTGGACCAAACATCTGCAGGAAGTTACCAATAAACTCTCGCGATTTTTCTTCCCACTTCTGGATCAAGTCAATGCTCTTCTCTTCTACCTTCTGAACGAACTCTTTGGAACGCTCTTCCACATCCTTCACTTTCTTCTTGACTTTGTCAACCCGCTCCTGTAGATGATATTTTTTCTCCTGACAAATGAGAAGAGTAGGAGGAAAATGAGAGTAGGGTAGTCTTGATGGTTGAAGAGTGGACACAAATTACATGAAATTATGCATAAATCATCAAATACATGTCCACACTCACTCTGTTCTACAAACTACATTTAACATGCTGCCCCAAGTACTTTACATGAATAGTCCCAATAAATTTCTCAAAGATGCACCTGCAGTGTAGGTGACAACTTAGGGTTATATCAAATGACACCAGGATTCTTAATTTAAAAAAATTAAACTCGTGGATAAGTCAGGACTTGATTTTACTATAGAATTTCTGGTATTTTATAATGTCGTCGTATAAGTTGAATGCGGAAAACTCACGCTATTGGTCCAAGAGATTATGATATGCTAATGTTCACCTGAGAGAGTAACCACGGAGCACACTGCCTTTCTTTTTTTTTCTATGTATTGTGCCTAAGTGACCACACGGTAATACCCGAACTATTCCGAAGCAACATTTGCAGCGATTTGTGTTTTCTGTATCTCATACCCTCATAAACCTTTATCATAAGAGATTCTCTTATCTACAATGGAGTGTTCGATCAGAATAAAATAAGAAGCTGGTTTTAAATTAAACGTTGTTAAAGTAGCAATAGAAATTGGTAACTGCACTGCTGCAACAAAATTCAAACCATCTGAGAAACTGGTGCGAGATTGGAGGAGGCAAGATGTAAAAAAATAAATAAATAAAATAAAATAATTGTCGCATTTTTGAATGGGCGTATAAGTCAGGGTCTGATTTTATGATCGATTTTTTGGGTTTCAAGACCCGACTTATATGCGAGTATATACGGTATTCCTAGTGAGCATACACAGTTCAAAGTGTGAACTGGGAACCACACACATACCTCCTTTAACACTAGAATTACCAGAGTCTACGAAAAAACTCGTAGATCCGGCCCACCTTAAAACTGTTCTCACCTCTCCGCCAGCGTCTTTTTTCTTCTAAATGTGCCTATTAAGACGAACAGCAAGCAGCCAGCTATTCCATCCCCCACTGTTGCAGAACATTCACTAAAAGTTTTCCCAGCTCATGCCTTGTTTGATTATCTGGGAGTAAGTGAACTGCTGGAGTTTTAGAGTGGAAATAATAGATCGTTATTTGGAACACATGCATTTCATGTGTGTTCCGTTTCTACAGTAATCTGTGTAAACATATTTTTAAAACAGAAACGTTTTTCATATTTTAGTAGTAAATGACAAAATGTAGGCATAAACTATATAATGTATGAAGCCTGAAGTCCAAAGATCAAGTAAACACTTTCACAAAAGGTTCAAGGAAGAGACAACAGCTTCAGTGGCATCGCAGTAAGATTTGCTGACTTGTAATCAAGAGTCCCCGGTCCGATCCCCACTCACTCCTATATTTGCCGTTTTCAGTAGCGAGCTGCTCTTTTTGTTAATATTATACAGTACACACATTTTGTTTGTGTGTGTAACACACGGTGTGCATTTACAGGACTTGTAAAAGTTAAATTTTTTTTTATTTTTTTTTTTTAAACTTTTATTCTCTCTAAATCACAATCACGATTCATACTACCGCTCCCCCTACCCAGGGATCTGACGCTGTTATTTTTTATTTGAAACGGAATAACTGGAGATGTGAGTGGTGTTTTGAGACAATGGAACTGGACATTCTCTCATCTGGAGGGATTAAAGCTGACACACGAACGCTGGCCAATCTGCCTTCTTCGTATCTCACCATCACTTGATTTTTTTTTATTCAGTTTTATTGAGTGTTCCTGCTCATGCTGAATTAGTATGCACCTTATGGTGTATGATGTCAAAAAAAAAAAAAAAAAAAACACAGACGTAGGTATATATGATATTTGGAATTATTAGTTTTATGACCTGTATAGTACATTTCGGAAAAGTTTGTGGCACGGATGCAACATTATTCATATTCATTCGCATAACATCTTGCTGTTTGTAATCAGTGACTGCGTGTTTTTTTTCCCCCGATCTTGCCAGTCCCCACATGTTGCTGTATGCCTTTTCTTTTGTACTCCAGGACATGCAGAGGATAGAATAGTACAGAGCAGTAACTTCAGTGCTATATGCAATCATCAGATTCAAATGTTAACTGTTCACACACACGCAAGGATCGTCTTTCCTACATTTACAACGTGTGTACCTGTTACAATGTACTGTACACGCTTCTTTCTATGCTGTGGTTTCTATTACACACCTGAAAGAAAGAGACAATATATGTGAAAACATCATCGCACTAATGCAATATTATTTGAAAACGAACAGCGTCAGATCGGGTGTGGATTTATGCTGTCGGCTATTACTGAAAGAAAAAAAAAGATCAACATGTGCGTTGATCCTGCAGCACTGAATAAGCTCACGCGCTCTAAGATCCCTCCCCCATACCCCCCTCCAATTCAACTCTAAGTAACAGCGCAAGTACAGAAGCAAACCAAGTGTGATCAAGAGTGTCCGGTTCGATCCCCACTTACTCCTATATTTGCTGTTTTCAGTAGTAAGCTGCTCTTTTTGTTAATATTATACAGTACACACATACACTTGGTTTGCGTCTGTACTTGTGCTGTTACTTAGAGAGTCAGATTCGGGGGGTGGGAGATGTTAGAGCGCGGGAGCTTATTCAGTGCTGCAGGATCAACGCACATGTTGAGCTTTTATTTCTTTCAGTACATGTGCCTTCCCTGTTTATTTATATACTAGTAAGCCCGCGATTTGCCAGCAAATCGGATATCCAAGAATGGCAATCAGTTTCTGTTCCGTCTGATATCTGGATGGATGACATATCATGGAGGGTGGGTGTGTCTGGGGAAATGTCATTTAATTACATACACATATCTGAAGTAAAGCGGTCTCGTTTTGTGGAGACGTGATTCCGTTGCCTTTGCTGACACCGACTGCTGGCAGAGTGGAGCACAGCAAGTTTAGCCCTGCGCCCTGCGTCCATATCCGGTTTACGCCGTGTAGTTTGGACGTCTGGGGCTTCCGTACTGTAATACTGTAATGTGATTCACATATGCGCTGAATCCTCTCGTTTTTGTTTTCTCTGTGGCGGGCTCGTTGCAGTGCGGCAGTGCGAGTGCGCCTCGATGCGCCCTGCGTCCATATCCGGTTTACAACCTTCGGTTAGTAAGATGGATCTAGTGACTTTTCTGCCTGTCTGTCTCTCTATTACGCAGTGCTCTGTCTGTCTCTGTGTTATGGATCTTAAAAATAAGTTATAAGGACACTTGTTCATGTTAACTGCAATCTCGATTGTTAAAAAATATTTTAAAAGGAGCATCCCACATGAAAATGTAACGATGTCATTAATTGACAGTGCATACCAATTTATAAATTTTATGTCCGTTTGAGGTTAAAAAGAAAGAAAAAAAAAACACACTTTCTCCTCAAACGGGAATCGAACTCAGGTCTCTGAGGGACGGTAAGCCTACTGCGCTCTGAGACAGCAAATCTTACCGCTATGCCGCGGAAGCTGTTGTATTGTTCTTGAACCTTTTGTGAAAGTGTTTATATGATGTTTGGACTTCATGCTTCATACATTCTATAGTTTATGCCTACATTTTGTAACATTTATTACTAAAATATGAAAAAAATTCTGTTTTAACAATGTGTTTACATAGATTACTGTAGAAACGGAACACACATGAAAGGCGTGTGTTCCAAATAACAATCTATTATTTCCACTCTAAAACTCCACTTCTCTCCCAGGTAATCAATCAAGGCATGAGCTGGGAGATGCTCTTGCACGTTCTAAGTCGGTGGGGGGATGGAATAGCTGGCTGCTTGCAGCTTGTTTTTATTGGCACATTTAGAGGACAAAGGACGCTGGCGGAGAGGTGCGAATGGTTTTAAGGTGGGAAAGATCTACGAGTTTTTTCGTAGACTCTGGTAATTCTAGTGTTAAATAAGTCATGCATATACACCAAACACTTCTTCCAAGACCTGTCAACAAATACACACATTGCTATTCTACTGCCAACCACATGCTCACACGCCACCAGCGCACCTTACTATTTCACATTCAACTACATGCAGCACATGTACTCTCACTGTGGTGCCCCAAAATGGGGTCCTCTACTCACATTGATGAAACTGACGTTGAGCTCCTTGGCTGTGTAGCCCCTCTGAAGGTTCCGACGCACGTAAACATCATAGTCCCGTACTATGCGGGTAATGATATCGGAGGTAGAAATGCCCTCAGTGCGCTGCGTAGGAGCAAACATCCCTAAAAGAAATTAATACATCAGTCCTCTCTCTGATTTCAGGTTAATAAAGGAAATCTAAAGAACCCACAGCCCCAACACACCTGCCTCTTTAATGTGTTTGTAGACATCATCACTTCCTGCTGAGGAGTATGGAATATCATCATGGGCTACAAAGTCAATCTGCAAAAAATACATTATGGAAAAAATGCTTTGTACTGACATGCTGCAGTGCAGCACGGGTCTCAGTGTATGCACTCACCCGATGCTTGGCAAGAAACTCTGGCGTGAGAGTCCAGGGTGCATTGCGAACAATCTCATCCACATAGCGGCAATGGCTCACAGCATCATATCTCTCGTCCTCACTCATAACCGTGAACCCCTTGAATTTGTGTGTCAGATCATCATTGCATACTGTGTGAGAACAAGATATGTAACAGGCTGCTGCAAACACAATGAGTGGATATATGCATTTCCCAGCTAGATACAGCTCACTCACCTCCCACTATCAAGTGGGTATTTGGAAAGAGATCTTTGGCCTGCATGAGAGCACGAGCGTGTCCAGAGTGAAAGAGGTCAAAGATTCCATCAGCATAAACCCGCACAGGCCGATGAGCTGCAATCAAAGGGGACAGTGAGCACAGAGCAAACCACTGGTATAGGGATTTTTGTGGTACGAGAGTTTAAATCATTTACTTACGTGGAGTTCCCTTCCGAGCCTCTTCTATTGAAACTCTGCAGTATGGCTGTGTGTGTGGAGTCTCAATCTCATCTGCAAATGGAGCTGGCTGGGACAGACCCTGAAAAACAGTAAACCATCATAGCAAGCAATACAGCACAATAAATCAGCAAATCCTAATTTATAAACACATTAATCAAGCAGCTTGGCTATTTTAAGACCTAGAGGAACCATCCACTTAAGTCATGGTTTAAATCAGTGAAAGGCAACCTTTCTCGAGTTGCGGCGAACTAAGTCCAAAAATTTTCTTTCGTGGCGCACCTGAGGGACTGCCCATAAATAAAGTCATGACGACACAATCTATGGACAATCGCCAATAAAAACAGTTAATTTTACAAGTTTGAAAGACATTTTATTAATAAAAGAATCAAAGGATAAATCTTAACTTTAATTAATGTGAACATTGAGATTGTTTTTCAGCATATATGAGATTGATGCGAGGATCAATTTTCGAAAGACAGACGCGCATTTCCTTGTCGATCATTTGAAGTCTCTCGCGTTTCTTAGACTTCATTTCCGTAAGTGTTGAAAAACCTTGCTCACAGAGATAAGAGCTTCCAAATGGTAAACTGGAAAAGGTCACTGAGTTTACAAAGTTTACTGTGTTGATCAGCGGTGTCAGAGCGAAAATAAGGTTAATTTTTCCATAGTAATACTCAGATGATTAAGTGGTGAGAGCTGCAGCTACAGCGATACTCTCTCGTCGGCAAGAGCCGAAATGTAGCGTTCGTATTTTCTCGTTCTATATTTGCTCCGCCTTCTTCTATCCGTATAGTGAGCGAGATCTTCTAACAACGAGACTTTTTAAGTCTCACGAGATGTGTTTTTGACACAGCTGGTGTTGATATTATGATGAATGATGAACAGCGAAAATTTTAACTTGCATTCAAAATAAATACATTCGTTTATTCAACAATCTGATTAACAGTTATCTGTTTTTTCAACATAAAATATATTTTTTTTAAACATTATCTTTTTAATCAACCAAAAGTTCAAAAACACTAGCAATTTTAAATATTTTACAAAAGTTTTTGCAGCGCCCCTAGTAAATTCCACGGCGCACCGGTTGCCCGACAGTGGTTTAAATAATGACTTCAAGTAAATTTTTCCAGACAGACCTTGGACAACCAATACATGTCAAGCCTTTTTATTTAACTCAAGCAATGACCCAAACTGTCAAAAGTTACAATTGAGGGTTACTGGCCCAGGTATTGGGGTTCTGTGGTTTGGGCTACATTAATAGGACCTGCGGCTACACCAATGTCAGGCTAGACGGTTCTGAATGATTCACAACTTCATTTTAAATATGCCAATTATTAAAAGTAGGTAAGCCAGTGATTTTGTCCACTGGTGTCATGTTCATCTTGCCTGCTGCATGGTTCCGCATTTTTTCCAATAAAGTTTGTGTCTGTTCCACATATGCGAACTTTCACAAAGCTTTGAGCTCAGCAGCTTGTTTTAAACTGCTCACCAACCACATTAAATTCTGCTCTACCATTTTAAATCATGATACTCTTTCATACATAATTATTGAACGTGTTGAATATCAGAGTGTTTCAAATATTCTTTAGGTCATACAAATGTTTTATGCTGAGCACATCAGTATTTAAGAGAAAAGTTCAGAACATATAGGAGGTCTTTCTATGTCACATCCAGCTGCAGTGAGGACAATGCCTTGATTAGCAAGCAAAAAAACTGCAAATTCTTTTATAGCTATACTGCTCTACTGGAGCAAGTCAACTTTGGACTCTAGACAATTCGTGGCACTTCCTGTAGTTATTTTAAACTATGCCTATGATTCTCTTGATGAGTAATTTATATCCATTTTGCAATGCTCACTTGTGAAATTTCTAATCAAAATGGATAAAATCACAATATGAACAAAACAGCATCTTTTACAAAATAAACATCCCAGTCCTTGTTGGGTATACCTTGGAAAAGCATCAGTTGTAATATCTATTTCTATAATTGTTGTTATTTACTGTGTAATTTAGTCAGAGGAACACCTGAATAACACAATATACCTACAAGATTGTTTGAGTAAATAATAATTTATGATTTATTTGAATTATTACACATGATATTGGTCATCAACTCAGCTTTTACAAATAAAAAAAAAGCTACTGGCAATAATTTATTAAGCTTGACTTCAAACTGGTTAATGAGAAAGAAGCAAATATTACAGAAATAAGTGCCTCATGGGCTAAGATCATTAGTTAACATGTGCATTTCTAACTAATTTTATATCTAGATATCCATACACTGTATTCACATGTAAAGAAAAACAAAACATCTTTTGGGCAATATTTATTTTTGCTGTTTGGATTCTGGTAGCTGTTTCCTGTCTAGTAGCAATCTCTCAGGTAGCTTTAAAAAAATGGTATATTTTTCACAGGAAAAAAACTACAACATCTGTAAACAAGTTCTGTCATACATTACACAAAGATAATAAAAAAAAAACATATAAACCTATTTTTAAACAAATTTAAAAATTCAAGTTTTGTCCAATATTACACAAAGGTAACAGAAAAAAATACAAATTGTTAAATTCTACTGGGGGAACAAGTTGTGTGACAGAAACACCAGTCTGTTCACAGCATCTGGATTCAGAGTAGCATGGTTATAACATTTCCTCCAATGCTTAATGCCCTCGCAGAAGGGCTGCTTGAGGCTAGGATGCACATGTACTTTTTTGCAAGTTTCCCCAATTTGGAGAAATGAACGTCTTGTGTATTCCATCACACAAGTGGGTTTACATCACTGTTATCCTTCTCTGAATTCCTATGTTTTTCTAAATAGCTGCCAAAAGACTTTTTTTTTCTTTTTTGCTCCCTTCCTTGTGTCATCACCTGCTCCAACTTTTGCAGTTATAGGGGTGGGATGGAATGGGGAGAGTAGGCAGGGACCTGTGCAAGTGTTTTAAATAATGAAAGAAAAAAATGTGCTCTCAAATTGAGGACCCCACACCAAGACGGCTTGCAAAGTAAAACACACCCAATAGGCATATGCTTCTAACAGAAATAAAACATATCCATTCAAATTATGTAATTTGTCCAAACTGATCAATAATTCATCTAAACTGAATTGTTTTATTTTTGCCTGACACCTACAGGGCTCCATACTAGATCAATTTCACTTAAAACTGCATTTGGAACCCAAATTACTCACCAATGGCAATAGGAAGCCTATGTCCAAAATAAGGAAGCTTCTTCCAATTGTTAATCCATATGACACTGACAACGTTAACCCCACTGTCTGTTATCATACAAACCATGCAGTCATCTCACAGCGACCATGATACCAGCACATATTTCAGACCTTGCGCAATGAATGTTGCCTGTGTGGTCTTCTGGGAAGTAGGATGTTTGCAAACAGTAGCTTATGCCAGGTTTCATCGATGAAGTGCACTGTCAAGGAGGGGTATGGCTCAGATGTATGGCTTGACTATAAATCCATTCTTGTGGCAAAGAATTAAACCTTCTGCAGTTTATGCCTCAAGAGTCTGGCGACATGAATCATACAATTTAGGCAGAGCTGAATTTATAGAGCTGATTTTTTGTGCAAAAATAACAACATACTGTAGGCTCAAGACTATAAGAAATCTTTGGGCTGTGAGACAGTTTATTGTCTGCCAGATATATAGAATGCACAGCATCACATGTCTACTTGAAGAGTGTTTCTGAATTCAATAGATTGATAATACTTATTTGTCCCCAAGGAGAAATTGTCCTGCATATCAGAAAAAATACTCTGAACAATGCAAGAATATATTCTTGCACTGTGTACACATTTACATTTCTGCCTTTAATGCTCCTCTCTAAGGCTCCTTAATTATTCACTACACTGCTTTGTACCATAATTTGAGTAATTCATCCTTATAAAAGCCCATAATATATGTTATATAATATCATCTTCATTAAAACATGATTAAATAACATTTCAGTCTTGTGCAAAGGCCAGGTGTTAAACTACTCTCCTTCTGAACAGATACAAGTTAGAAAATAATAGGTATTTTGATAGTGTAAAAATGTATAACCTTGCAGGTACTGATAGATATTAAGGGTAAAAGTCTTGTTGTATAAAATGTATTGAGTCATAAGTATGCAAAAGATGAAGATAGTCCATGAAAAAAAAAAAAAGTTACTAATGACTTTGCTCTGGTAGTAGTGTCCACCTCAAAATTAGCTTAAGGTATCTAATTTAATGCAGTCATAAACATAAGTGCTTAATAGTTCAAACACAGAATCAATAAGGCAATCTGAAACTATCAGGCCAGGATAGGTTAGGTTGGGCAGCATGCATTGGTAGAGTGCATTGCCACACCCACCACACAATGAAACAGCTCAGGATCCTGGTTGGCAACCCCCAAGGCAGACACTCAGTTCAGTCCCACCCACCAGGAAATGACCATCTAAGTCATTAAAGGCCTGAAACTGTCCATATCAATAATTTGACAAAGCAATAAAACAGGATAGGTGAAAAGCAGCACAAGTCTGGGCAAACCTCTTATGTAGGCAGAGCATCTTTTTTATGAGAACTCTGATACCCAACTGATGTTTCCCATTGCATTAGATACTTACTAGGGGGCTCCGCCCCCTGCTCGCTTCGCTCGCCAACCCCTGGTGTTGGGAAATGACAAAGAGCGTGATGTATGAATGAGATGTAGAATAGTGTGAAGGTGTAGATGATGCATATAGAAAGCAAACAATAAAGTGTGTGGCACAGTGTAAAGGTTTATTGGAAAAATTCTTTGTAAACGCCGTTTAAGTGTAAAAGGTAATTCCAGGTCAGAACTTGTAAGGTCAATGAAGATGGTCATTGTCGTGATCAGAGTCAACTTTGTCAGAGCTTAGAAAGAGTTGTGTGTCTCCAGGAAGTAATGCAATGACTTGGGTATTTATGTTTTACACATTAATATTTTTTGGACATAATATAGTGCGGTGTGTTAAAAGGGGCATTTGGTCTAATGAGATTGCTGTTCCAAATATCTCTGTAACTAAGTCGTCGCAGATAAAGGCTTGAGGAATTGTAATAATATCTGGGTGAAGTCTATCTATATTGGTGAGTGTACCATCTCCCAGTTGTAATAACCAATTGTTATGATCTGGATCTGGACATCGCATGTTTTGTACTAACTGTATCTTTTGAAAGCAATGCCAATTGTCTGCGTATTTTAAGGTGCACTGAACAATAGCTGAGCGCATGGCATGTGGAACAATAGCTAAGCACTGTCTAAAATCTCTTCCTAATAAAAGTACCTTTCATCGAAAGGGAATATTATTATTCATCAACGTTTGTAGAAGTTTATGAATGGTGTTGAGTAAGTGACTGGATGCCATTGTACATTCATCAATAATTAACAGTTTTGCAAGACGGATGTCACGTGCAGTGCTACTGTTCATGTTCATAGTGGATACCGATTTGTAGGATCTAATGCAGTTCATAAAGTTTTTACTTTCAGGTACATCGTTAGTTAGAAGCTTCTGTAGATATTCAGGATATGAATGTAAAGGAGGCAGTCTAATTTGACCCTTTTGATAACAACGTGTAAATGTATTACTTGTATTGCCAGTTGTTTCTTCAGGGAAGTTAAGTGAATGACAATGATTGCAAATGACATTCATTAATCCGAATGAATTTTCCTGAATAGTGGACTCATTATTGAACGCGTTGTCAGCTAAGTGGCGTAAGCGGTTAGCAGGTGTCTGTCGTTGATGTCCGTGACCTGTACGTTTTGCTTGTGCCGTTTGAGAGGCGCGTCGTTGTATGTCCAGTATTTGGGATGTGTTGTTTTGGAGCTGTAATCAATTTGCCTGTGCTGTGTGAGAAGCCCGTTGTAGTTTACGGCGTGCATTGTTTGTATTGAGCCTTGCCCGTTTTTGTATGTAGGTCAGTTGAGCTTTCTCTTTTTGGAGCCTTGCCTGCTTGTTTTCTGGCATCCCAGATGCGCGGTGTAGACGTCTGCGTTTATTTATTTTGTCCCTTCGCTGTCGTTTCTGTATGTCTGAGACGGGAGGTGTTTTGTTTTGAACCCGTGCCTGTATCGATGCAGCACTGTGAGACGCGCACTGCATGCGTCTACGTTCATGTTGTACCTGTGATCGTGAATTCATGACTTGTTTGTTCTTCAGCGTTAGATATATGGATAAGTAATAAGGAGGATCGCACTCACTGTTAATATGGAGCCTTTTCTGCGGTTGAACGGTTAATAGTGCCTCATTGTAATGAGATCCACCTATGCTGCATAGTGTGAATTGTGTTTGGTCCCGTTATCCGAGCCGTATCGTTTTGTACCCGTGATCGTGAATTCATGACTTGTTTGTTCTTCAGCGTGAGAAATATGGATAAGTAATAAGGAGGATCGCACTCACTGTTAATATGGAGCCTTTTCTGCGGTTGAACGGTTAATAGTGCCACATTGTAATGAGATCCACCTATGCTGCATAGTGTGAACGTGTTGAGATGTTTAATAGGGACGGTTCATTTAGAAATGGGGCTTTGTGTGTCATTTGTTATTTATGTTAGTGTGGTCGTGGGTCTGAATAGTCATTTTTGTGTACGTTTCGTGTGCTATGTCCGTAGTCTGTCCCGTTTTGTGTCCAATGGGTTTTAAGTGGTGCTCGCGGCTTCTTTTTTTTTGTGTGGTAGGGGCTTGTTGAATCCACCTCTTTGTGTGTGTCCCGTTTCGTGTGCAATGGGTTTTGTGCACAGCGCCGGCGTCTGACTCGTTTTTTCTGTGGTCTGACTCCTTTTTTCTGTGCGCGGTGCCTCATTTCTTATTTTAGGTTGCATTCCATCCGGTTCCCGTTGCTTGCGGGGGGGGGGGGGTGTGGGATCTGTGGGGCGCCTGCGCAGTACGTCTTTTGTGTCCACGGCCCATTGCCGGATGTCCCTGCGTCCATCCGGTTTATCATTCTCGGTTAGTAATGTGGATAGCTACGCTGGTGGAATTTTATAATCTGGCAAGTCATGCAAATGGTTAACCAACACCAGCATGACTCAACTGAGTCTGAAACAGGAAGCCACAAGTTCTTCTCAGGCCAGCCTTTAAACTGTGATAGAGATTTTCTCTTCATTTCAGGACACCGACTGTCTGACCCAGGCTCAAGACGTGGGGCCTCATGTATAAACGGTGCGTACGCACAGAAATGTTGCGTACAAACGTTTCCACACTCAAGTCGCGATGTATAAAACCTAAACTTGGGGTAAAGCCAGGCACTTTTCCACGGTACCTCATGCCCTGGAGAATGCAATTTCTCCACTCGGTTTTGCAGACTGGTGTCACCCAGCGTCAAAGCAGTGCTACTGTTCCTGAGTGGTCACCCTTTCTTTCTTAGATCCACATTCCTGACGCGGCTTTATAAATACACTGAAACTAACTGCATATTGTTTATTAGTGTAATGCATCTGATTGTAATTAACCTGCAGCAATATAATGGTCCAGGGAATAGCCATAGTATTCCAAATACCATAACTGCTTTAGCGTTGTTACTCTCAGTGCATCTTCTTCCTCTTTCAGCTGCTCCCGTTAAGGGTTGCCACAGCTGATCATCTTTTTCCATATTACTCTCACTGCACCACTCGGAGTATTTATATCACTGTATCTGAGTGGGGAATCATAGCAGCAGCTGATCGGAAAGAGAATTATCGGTATACAGCATGAAGCAGACGCTTTCCTGTACGGACTTCGCGGTTTGGAAAAAGTTTCATCCCAAGAACTATAAACGCACTAAATCAATCCATCAAGTGCTCCTTGTAGAACTGTTTTGACTTAGAAGTACAATCACTTCACTGTAAACTTGGGATACAGTTATAATATCGCACAACCTGTGCCACTTTATAAAGCGCGTATTTACATATGATGACAATATCATTTTTAAGATGAAATGCAGCAAAATAAGTTGATTATATTATACAGATAAAACTTTAACTTCATTTAAATAATCTGTATTGTTAATAATTAAACATGTGAGGACACGGTGCCGCAGCGCTAGCTAGTTCAGGGATTGTTCCTGCATTGAGTTGTATTCTTGCTGGTGCTGACGCGACACTGGAAGGATGGACGGATAGAATAATTAAACATGTACTACGAAGATATTTCAATGTTCCTTAAAAGTTTTGAAGAATCTGCATTCTAAGCTTACAGATGGCTTCACGTCTATTACAGAGCTGATTGTGTGGTGATTGGGCATTTGGAGAAAGAAAAGGACGGACAGGAATTGGAGGTTAGTACGTTTGAAAGAGACAGTACTGCTGCAATAAATTATTTCATCGAAGGTCGCGCATGGCGCAGCAAGCCTCTTGCGTGAGACATGAACAAGCACTGTGCCGTGTTCTCATGTTTAATAACATGCTTTAACTCCTATCATCATGAAAAGGATATCAAGTATACATCTCAGTATTTTAATTATTCAGAGAGCTGTAATATCACGAATGTAATGGATTCTGTGTCCTGTCAGAGAAAAAGAAAGCCCGTTTAAGAAGCAGGTAGTGATTCTCACACAGAGCACATAGAAGATCAAATACAGAACAAAGCATTTATGTGCTACTTTATTTACAATGGGATTTGAGAAACTAGTAAATTAAACGATTTTAAGATGAAGTTTATGATGTTCTACTTTAATGGTAAAATAAACTACGCGATTAAAGTGGAAATTTCGAGATTAAAGTTGACATTTCGTGCTTTTTTCCCCACTGTGTGCCTATTTTTTTTGTCTGTACCCTAATAAGCTTTCATATGACACTCAGATGGTGGGCTACGACTTGCCTTTTTACGGCGACTTTGCTTTGTGACTTCTTTTTTATTTCGGGCACTGTGCAACTTTGTGAACTTGAGCTTTCGAGTTTCTCCGACACTCTGTCACTTGATCAACTTCATTTTGTTGATTATACCACTGTTTAAACCAACAAATAGAACGTTTTTCCTTTGCCCCCATTTGGTATTCGCTGAAATTCTTATATTTTCCCCCGTGCTTTTCCCATTGTCTTTTCACATTGATTTGCATATTCAAAGAGGCGTAATTCTGGGAGGAGTTGGGGCGGGACAGAAGGCACGTGCACGTGCGTTACTTTTCACGCTGATCAGAATTTATGTAGCGGAAGAACGTGGAAGTTTGCGTACGTACAGATTCCTGCATCTGGATTTTTCTGTGCGTACGCACATTCCTGCTTTTGTGCTTACGCCATGTTATAGTGTGAGTTCTACACACGGCGTTATGCATGAGGCCCCTGGTCCCTTACCCAATTCAGACAAGTAGCAAGTTTAAAATATACATTAACTATTTTCCAGTTCTGAAGCCTTGCTTTATGGAAGATGACAATAAATTTTGTTTTACTTGGAGAACAGTTGTAAACTATGCCATCTCTGATGATGCATGCTATAAATGATTTATGATTATTATATGCTTAACCAGATGTTTTCACACTTCACAATGTAAGACATGTCAATTTGTTTCTCACATGTCCCTTCTTGTACTAATTACACACTGATCCAAGATAAAATACCAGCATATGCACTATGCAGCTGGAATATTATTGTGACAAAACAAAAGTGTTTCATCATGCCCAGATTGGGGGGTGGGAGTGAGGAAACCACATCAATTCTAATTCTTCTCAAATTAGTCTAGCACAAAACCCATCTGCTGTGATGGACAAGTATGCTAAGTGCAGATGACAATGACACTCTATGCCTCCAAGTTTTCCTCGTCAAGACATGTCTGCTAGGGTTAAAACCTATGAGACAACATACACAGTATTTATTTATCAGATCACAACTGTAACCACTCAATGTTAAGCTAGTCTAGAGTTCACTTTGCTTAAATCTGTAAACATTACTTTTTACAATGTTTCTACTCAGCTACTTACACCCACAAGTCAGATAAACTCAAGAAACTGAAATCCATGCAAAAGTCCTGACTACAATTTAGATTAGAAAATCTAAACAGAATCTTCCGGAAAGCCAATACAGTACTTACAAATAACTCAACAACAATTGTCAAAATATGCCACAGCTTAGGAGAAATCGTAAAAAGGAATAGGGTCAAATAAAAGCATCAAAACAAATTGAACAATTAACCAAGTATCTAGCACCATCAAAAGTGCTATATATCTATATCTATCTATCTATAAAAAAAGTCAATGTATGTTCCAGCATCACGTCCGAACGGCTAGAGCGATTTTCACGAAACCTGGTACATAGGTTTCTCAATAGTCAACTAAAAATACTGTAGGGTGAAATCAGGCCTAACCCACCCCCTTCTTGGTAGGGTGGGGATGATCTTGCGGTCTTGTATGCATGTTATCATTCAGTTAAGACTCGGAACGACCACCAGAGGGCAAACTGGAGGTGACTGCCAGCATTCTTTATGTTTGAGCACACCGCGCCCCTGTTGCTTTTGAAATTTAATAGAGTTCTACGCGTGTAAGCGTGTGTGTCTGTCCGGCCTGGAAGTGAGACATAGAGTCAGGGTGAGGGCTCCAACTCCGAGAATGCGCAAGCGAGGCCAGCACACCAGGAAAAAGGAAACATCCTAAGAAAGACAGTCGCTTAGCTGCTAATGCATAAACGATGCGAGCACGTCTGCAACATGAATCCTCATAGCAGAGAGATTCCCACAATAGTTCTGACGATGTCAATACTTTGTAGGATCCCGTGCTGGCTCACACAGTTAGTATATAGCAGGTGACTGCCAGCATTCTTTATGTTTGAACGCTACCACGCCCCTGTTGCTTTTGAAATTAAATACTGTAGAGTTGGCCGGTTCCGAGTGTCAACTGGATGATAACATACATACAAGACCGCAAGACAAGGACATTAGTGAGTCTTTATTGTTTGTTAATTTATTTTTAAAGTTGTGTTTTTTATTTTTATTATGTTTTTCGCAAACATAATTAAAAAAAAAACACTATTTTCCTCCCGGGCAACGCTGGGTATTTCAGCTAGTATACAATAAAAAAAAAAAAAGAACTAATGCAATCAAGCACTACAGTGCCTAATTAAATAATTATTTCAAAATTTAAACATGAATCTGCCAATTCAATCCACATGTCTACAAACTGGAAACAGGGTGAGCCCTGGTTGAAAATGAGCTATTGTCTTCCACTATTTAAGTGATATTTGAAATAAATAATCCTTGTACAATTAAAATGCTTTTCTTTTCACTTGGCATCAATTCAGTGTCACACGTTTCCTCACTAGAATACTTCACGTTTGTCACTATTCTAGTTATAAGGCTTGAGAGTCAACCCTTTGTAGTGTCCCTGTAGTCCCCTGTTTCCCTCACCACAGTGCAGCGAGGTATTTTGACAGGAGCAGAGCCTTCTTCGGTGTCCCCATTTGACCCCTCCTTTCTCCTCTTCCTCGATGATAACTTGTTTGAACTTAAAGCCTCCATTTGTAAAACACCTGAGGAAAAAAAAAAAAAAGACAATAATGAAAAAATAAAAATATAATTACATCCTGCAGGACTAATTCAATTTTTTGGGGGGTATGGTTCCTTTTAAACACAAAGTTACATACTCACTGGACCAATTGAGGCTCATTATAAAACCCTTTGCAGAACAGAATACAACACCTACTTCCAATATAAATATCCTGGCAGTGCCTCCCTTTCTAAATTTAAAGCATACTCAGCGTGAAATTATAGAATAAAGGACAAAGGATGGGTCAAAATCCATTCTTTATATTATTATAGGACAGATTTGCAAACTGTGCTCTTTCCACAGAGTATAGAAATATTGGTCATTTATACATGTATTTTCCTGATGAAATTTTGCATTATTAGTATACTTTTCAATTCACAAAACAGCACTGTCTGTAATTATGTTCCAGCATGAGATAGACAGACGGATATACTTGTCACCAAAGGGAAATTTAAACTATACAGAAGCTCAAGAAGATAAAAAAATATATATCACACATGCACACGTGTATATATAGTGGAATGCACCCTTGCTTAAAATGTCTGTTACGGTGAATAGTTAAGTGAGCAGAATATGAACTGATCACCAAAAGGATAAAGATAGAAGACACATTTCTTTTATGAAAAAAGTAGCACCATGCAAAAGTTTGGGCACCCCAAGATATTTCAGGTCTCAGATTTCTTCCAGGTCACAGCCTTTATTAGCTCATTTGGGCTACAGCTTGTTCACAGTTATCATTAGGAAACCTGCGGTGATGCAAAATAGTTTATATTCTCAAACCATGTCCCATCAGTCAGCAGCCATAGGATCCTCTAAGTAGCTGCCAAGCACTCTGAAAAATAAATTAATTGATTCTCACAAAGCAGGATAAAGCTATAAGAAGATAGCAAAGCGTTTTCAGGTAGCTGTTCCCTCAGTTCATAATGTTAAGAAACTGCAGTTAACAATAATGGTGGAGGTCAAGTTTATGTCTTGAAGACCAAGAAACCTTTCTGAAAGAACTCCTCACTGAATTGATAGAAAGGCAAATGAAAAAAACCCATTTGACTGCAAAAGACCTTCAGAAAGATTTAGCACACTCTGGAATGGTAGGGTTCTGTTCTACTGTGCAGCGACACCTGAATAAATATGCCCTTCATGGTACAGTCAGCAAAAGAAAATCTTTACTGTTTACTGGCCACAAAATTCAACATCTGATGCATTTTGGAAACAAGTTCTGTGAACTGATGAAGTCAAAATAGAACTTTCTAGTCACAATGTACAAAGGTATTTTTGGAGAAAAAAGGGTGTAGAATTCCAGGAACACAATTAATTATTAAGCATGAGGGTGGATCAATCATGCATTGGGCTTGTGGTGCAGCCAGTGGTACAGGGAACATGTCATTGGTAGAGGAAAGAATGGATTCAAATAAACACCAGCAAATTCTGGAAGCGAACATTATACCATCTGTAAAAAAGTTGAAGTTAAAAAGAGGATGGGTCCTACAACAAGATAATGATCTGAAATACGCCTCACAATCTATAACGGAATCAATGGAATACCTCAAGAGGCGCAAGGTGACAGTTTTGCCATGGCCCTCACAGTCCCCTAACCTAAACATCATTGAAAAGCTGTGGATAGAGCTCAAAAGAGCAGTGCATGCAAGACAGCCCAAGAATCTTGCAGAGGCAAAAATTCCCCAGGTAAGAACTGAAAGAAGTAAGAACTTAGCTGGCTACAAAAATTGTTTAAAAGCTGTGATAGTAAACTCCCCTTTCGGCAAGTTTTCTAAGTACTGACAATGTCAGGTGGCCAAATTTTTGCTTCAGGCCCTTTTAATTTTTTTGGTATTTTTGTACCTGTGAATGATGGGAAAAAATTAAATCTTGCATAAAATGCTGATAAGAAACGTGTCAACTCTATCTTTATGCCTTTTGGTGATCAGTTCATCTTCTGCTGACTTAACCATTCACAGTAACAGACATTTTAAGCAAGGGTGCCTAAATGTTTACATACCACCGAGATATTATATATATATAAATATAAATACACACAAGGGATGTTCAAAAAGGTTCTGCACTTTTTTTTTTTTTAAACTCTGTTTATTAGAATTTCAAAAACAAATTACATCACCTAGGACATTGCCACCTTCATTTGCAATGCAAATTTTCCCAGCGTCCTACCAACTTTTTAATGTCCAATTACTACTCCTCCCGCCTTCAACATTTCCAACAAAAATATAAAAGTGCAGAAACTTTTAAAATGTCCCTCATATATATGCATATACGTATGTATTCATAGTTTCTTCTGTTGCAAGTCTTGAGTAAACATCCACACACCTTCACACCGCTACCATATTTTATTGTTGGTATCATTTTCCTGCTGCATCTGCTTTACATTTTACATAATAGCACTGATGCTATCCAAAAAGTTCCATTTTTGTCTTAGCTGTCTATTGAAAATTCTCCCAAAATGATTGAGATTTGCCCGAGTGCTTCCTGGCAAATAGTAGATGAGCAAGCATTTTATGCTCTTCTTGATTAACAGTGGTTCGCACATAGATACTCTTCAATTAAGCCAATTTTGCCAGGTGTCTTCCTGCTAGTAGAACTCAGGAACAATTAAATTAGCGTATGCAGGAAAATGGTGGAGTCCCCTGCATATTTTAGGACCCACTGGACGACTTTAAGATCCCTCACTGAATTTATTTGGGCAGGACAGCTATTCCTGTTACATGAATCGCTAATTTTCGAAGCATTCCCCAGTCTGGAAATGATGGCCTCCTCTTTGCTTTGACAGAGCCCCAGAAGCTTTGAAATAAGTTTGCCTTTTCTAGATTGATAAACATCTTTTTTCTCATCTCTTCAGGAATTTCTGTTAATTACAGCATTAAGTGTTTGAGTCTTTGGGCTGGGAATTTGATGGTATGGTTGAAAATACGTAATATCTATATTAAAAGCTGATTGCTGTAATCAAGCTAGTTCTGATTTTTCCTTTAACTGAGTAGCTTTAACTAGTGGGCGTTTACTGTTTCATTCAAAGTTAGGTTTTATGGGGTAACTTTCTTCATTCAATAAATGTGGTTAAAAAAATTATTTCACCACTCAAGTGCCTTTTATCTAATACTAAACTTTGATTAAAGATATGAAAAAACATTCCTTGTCAACAATTTTCTATAACAGAAGAAACCAGGAAAGGGCAACTAATGCTTTACAGCACTGTACTTAACACTTGGATAATTACACCCACACTTTCCACCTGAATCGAACTATAAATGAAAGGAGGAAATCAAGAGCTAGGGAGAAAGCATGGGTAGAACTAAAAACTTATACCCAACAACAGGGACTATTTTTAAAATGCAATAAAGTAATTAAAGTAGTAAGGAGTTTAAGAACTCTTAACAACTAAACTGGTGTTAAACCAGTATCTCAACTCGCTATTAGTTCAGCACACTGTAAATATGCTCAGGAAATCTTTCTTTCACTGCACTTTCCTATATACACTCTCCCTCAAACCAAATCCTGGTAAACAATTGAAAATATCAGTTTGAAGAGTAATGTCTAGGAAATAAAACAAATTATTAATACATTCAGGTATTTTTAGTATTAATTAATTAACCCAGCCCAGATGGGGATCGGCAGTTTTACATATCAGGACATCTGAACCCCACCCTGGTCAAACTCAAACATTTTGAACATCTAAAATTTATTGTAATCTTAGGAAATACACCAGCTCAGTCAGTCATATTAGATGTGGTTCTGCTCCAGACAGAAAAATGTCTCCCACTTGTATTAGTCCGGTTTCACATGGTATCATTTCTTAAGCCCAACTTTGTTCGGTAATACAACTGTAGGTACCCTCTAAAATCCTACCAAAATCAGCATTTTTGGCGAGAGCATTCCTAAAAAAAACTCGTTCGACATCATATTTGCATTTCTCAGTAGTCCTCTTAACCCCACCCTGCGAAGAGCGTATCCGTACTTAAAACCAAGCCTCAAAAACCCATTCCCATAAAAATTCCGGAAATCGCTAAAATTACAAGTTATTCAGGTAAACCATCATACTCGAATCCTCGCATATAACGTCGTCTGCCAAAACGTTAGTGTATTCTAAACCAGCTCCACAAGCCCGATCAACCCTAAAATAAACCATTCACTTGCACATGCCTGACTTTCTTCAATCAGTGCTACGCAAACTTCAGCTGTCACAACATACACGTCCAGCCACTCAAGCTATGATGAAAACTTTTTGAATCCACACAGGCACCACTAGACACGTCAACAGGCAACTCTTCGAGCTGTCTCTTGGATTAACACTTCAGATACGAGATGACCTGCCCCCAGTCAGCACTGTCATCTCACCCACCCCATGTTACCAGTTTCGCCTGACTTGTCATTCCGATACCTATCACAGGTAGTTTCGGGTACAAACGTCGTCCGACCCGAGCTTGCCAAACTCTTAAGACAGATAAAGCGGAAATACCACAACAAAAAAGGGCGTCAGCCCAGCACTGGCATTACCCAGACATGTCCGTACCTAAAAGCATGTAGGCTAAATTTCCTTTCACTCCTTAATTCCGCCTTACCTAGCAACGAAGATCAAACTAAACTCCTTTTCAGTAGTGCCGCGGGCACAGAGGCCCCGAAATGAGAGAGCGACAGCTGGAAGTGACGTTCAAAGGCACCTCTCGCTCACTTCCGACGTAGGTGGGCATATCCGAGTCTTCAGTCGCGGCTGTGCCGACAACTGCGGCTACTAGGGGCTGGAGGATCGAGCGTATACAACCACGCTCGTGGGTGAGGATTGGAGTGACGACAACTTTGTAATCGAGTTTGTATATTATTATATATATATATATATATATATATATATATATATATATATATATATATATATATACACCAACGTTTTACAAGTTAGGAGAAGATATGCAGTGTGCACAAGTTGGGTTAAGTTTTGGGCTTTAAAATGAATGGTGACTTTAGCTTAATGTTTTACAAAGCCATTAATGCCATGTAAGTAGTGCAGAGAAGCTTTGAAAGAATATTCACTTGCACCAATAACATGAAGAACTCACATAAATTGGTTGTTTGATCTGGCCTATCCCATACAGATGTATACTATTTTCCCTCCTAAAGAAAACAACAGCTCAACATCTTTTTGCTCATAGACACCCCAACTTTAATCCAAAATACTCGAACTGACATCCACTTTTCTGAGTTGAAAAAAAACAAAAACACTCAAAGCCAAATGCTGTGAGAGATATTTACTAGGCTCTCTCATTCTGCACACACACACAGCCAGGCAGACAAACAACCCATCACTGGCCCCTTCCCCCGACTTGCTTGTGGTTCGCCAGTCGTGATGCTTTTCACCTCCGTCCTCTTCCTGGAACTTCAGTAATAGAAGCAGCCAAATACAGCAGCCACACAGAAAAGACTATCCTGAAAAACAAGTGAGTACCAACACTTAGGACTCTGAAATGAGAGAGACATAACTACTGACTAATATCTCTTATTTCTTCACAGAGGCCTGCAATTTACTCTAGTTAAGTATTCAGGGGTCGGTGAGCTTGAGAAGCAACCATGTCCACAGCCACAGAAGTTGTCCAAGCAAACCTGCATGAAATCTGCATAGCCATGACATTTTATAAGAAGACAGAGGTACTCACATTCATATAGACATCCTGCATGTAGCTGTCTGTGTCAGCATCCCACAAACACCTTGCAGCAACCCTAAAATTAGATATACAATTGAGCATTAAGTGATAGCATTATTAATACCTCTAGCATGAACATTTTCAGACTCTTTCACACCTTCTCTAGCACAGCACTTTCAATGGTCACTCTTATTTGTCCGTGCACTACAGTCTTCATACAGGTAATAAGTCCTGCAGTCTCACTTGCTCTTGGGGGCTACAGCAGATGGAGTAGACTGGTAGACAATGCATGTTTGCCAGTGCTGCACTGTTCAAATATACCATGCAAAGTTTTCTTTTGTGTGATTTTTGAAAAGTCTTCCCACTTACCTTCTTGTTTTGAGAAGTTTATCATACAAGATAATTTTTGTCAAGCACTCGTACAAGGCCATATAACCTTGCACCATGTCTGAACCTAAAAAAGTGCCAGTGAATTGGTTGGGGCACTTACACCACCCCCAGGTGGTGTCTCTGACTAGACAGTAACTTTAGTTCCTTTATTAATTCACACTTGCTACTTTAACTTCACAGTATGCGCAACACACTTCTCCTCAGCAGGTCAGTAACCCATTTGCATAGACAGGAGTCTAATCTAAGCAGGGTAGTATGTCACAATATTTACTCTGGGATAAAACAGCTTTAACTTAGCGGAACAAAAATTCCAGGGTGGAGGAAGAAACTAGATGAATCAAACAGAACAAATAGGCAATATCCATCATGAAGGTCTCAAAACAATTTATCCCTTCTACTCCGACCTCTATATCAGCATCTGAACGTCCACTTTCAAAAAGTCTTTTTGTAGGAGGTTAAGATAGTAAGTGCTAATCTCACCAAAAACAACTAGTCTTCACTGTTCAAGTTCAAGGTGGAATCAATGATTCAATTTTGGGCCCTTTCTACACACTCAAACATTCAGAGACAACAAGGTCAAATTACACTAACTTGCTGTCTAATCAGAAAATAATAATAATAATTCTTTTTATTTATATAGCGCTTTTCTCACTACTCAAAGTGCTCAGCAATTGCAGGTTAAAGATGACAATAATGCCATACCAATAATAGTGTAAATACCATGCAACATTATTATATATAAATATATAATAGACATACACTAATATATTTGCATTTGATTATATACACTGCTGATCAAAAATGTGGGGTCACCCAGAAAGTTTCATGTTGTTTCATAAAAATGGATAACATTTTTATCAGTATACCATTAAATTGATTTTAAAATATAGCCAAGGCATTACTATATGTGTGCATAATGGCTACTGCTGCTTGAAATTACTTATTTTTAATGTATTATTTTACATTTGGCTACAAGCCTCATTCTCAGCAGCCATTTCTTCAGTGTCCTAATGGTAAACTCCCTTAGCTTATCCTTAATTAGTCATGTTTACTTTTTTATTAGTAGAACCTTTCTAACTGCATTAGCACCAATGAAACCTGTTATTCCGTTGTCTTGTGTTGTAAGGTACCAGTATTCCTAATGTTCAAATGTGGATTCAAAAAAGCCATAATGAAACTACTTTATCACAAAACGTGTCATTCTATCATTTTTGGGTTTTTTGGGGTTTTTTTTGCAGAATAAATATTATCCCATGTGACAGACTGCCAAGAAACTGAAGATTTCATACAAAGGTGTCTATTACTCTCTTGAGTGAAGATGGCAAACTGAAAGGGCTCAGACCAAGTTTAGGTTTATTATGACCTTGAGTGAAATGCAAAAACAACAAGGAATAGCATAGGGAAAACTCTGTGAATGTCTTTGCATTGTTCAGCTAGATGCCAGACTTCAACCTAATTAATCATCTATGGAGAGACCTGAAAATAGCTGCCCACTGATGGTTGCCATCCAGCCTGACAGAGCTTGATAAGATCTGCAGAGAAGAATGGCAAAAAAATCCATCAAATCCAAGTGTGCAAAGCTTGTCACATCATACCCAAAAAGACTACAGGCTGAAATCACTGGCAAAGCTGCTTCGATGAAGTACTGCATAAAGGGTCTAAATAAAATCACAATGACACAAGTAATTTTAATAAATTAACAAAAAATGTCTAAAATCCTATTTTTTTTTCATTTCAGGGTATTGAGTGTTGCTTGATGGGGGGGGGGATCATTTAAACTATTTTAACATGAGGCTACAATATAGCAAAATGTGAAAAATGTGAAAGGATCCAAATACTTCTGAATCCACTGTATATATATATATATATATACATATATATATATATATACATATATACAGTACATATATATATATATATATATATACATACAGTGGTGTGAAAAACTATTTGCCCCCTTCCTGATTTCTTATTCTTTTGCATGTTTGTCACACAAAATGTTTCTGATCATCAAACACATTTAACCATTAGTCAAATATAACACAAGTAAACACAAAATGCAGTTTGTAAATGGTGGTTTTTATTATTTACGGAGAAAAAAAATCCAAACCTACATGGCTCTGTGTGAAAAAGTAATTGCCCCCTGAACCTAATAACTGGTTGGGCCACCCTTAGCAGCAATAACTGCAATCAAGCGTTTGCGATAACTTGCAATGAGTCTTTGACAGCGCTCTGGAGGAATTTTGGCCCACTCATCTTTGCAAAATTGTTGTAATTCAGCTTTATTTGAGGGTTTTCTAGCATGAACCGCCTTTTTAAGGTCATGCCATAGCATCTCAATTGGATTCAGGTCAGGACTTTGACTAGGCCACTCCAAAGTCTTCATTTTGTTTTTCTTCAGCCATTCAGAGGTGGATTTGCTGGTGTGTTTTGGGTCATTGTCCTGTTGCAGCACCCAAGATCGCTTCAGCTTGAGTTGACGAACAGATGGCCGGACATTCTCCTTCAGGATTTTTTGGTAGACAGTAGAATTCATGGTTCCATCTATCACAGCAAGCCTTCCAGGTCCTGAAGCAGCAAAACAACCCCAGACCATCACACTACCACCACCATATTTTACTGTTGGTATGATGTTCTTTTTCTGAAATGCTGTGTTCCTTTTACGCCAGATGTAACGGGACATTTGCCTTCCAAAAAGTTCAACTTTTGACTCATCAGTCCACAAGGTATTTTCCCAAAAGTCTTGGCAATCATTGAGATGTTTCTTAGCAAAATTGAGACAAGCCCTAATGTTCTTTTTACTTAACAGTGGTTTGCGTCTTGGAAATCTGCCATGCAGGCTGTTTTTGCCCAGTCTCTTTCTTATGGTGGAGTCGTGAACACTGACCTTAATTGAGGCAAGTGAGGCCTGCAGTTCTTTAGACGTTGTCCTGGGGTCTTTTGTGACCTCTCAGATGAGTCGTCTCTGCGCTCTTGGGGTAATTTTGGTCGGCGGCCACTCCTGGGAAGGTTCACCACTGTTCCATGTTTTTGCCATTTGTGGATAATGGCTCTCACTGTGGTTCGCTGGAGTCCCAAAGCTTTAGAAATGGCTTTATAACCTTTACCAGACTGATAGATCTCAATTACTTCTGTTCTCATTTGTTCCTGAATTTCTTTGGATCTTGGCATGATGTCTGGCTTTTGAGGTGCTTTTGGTCCACTTCTCTGTGTCAGGCAGCTCCTATTTAAGTGATTTCTTGATTGAAACAGGTGTGGCAGTAATCAGGCCTGGGGGTGGCTACGGAAATTGAACTCAGGTGTGATACACCACAGTTAGGTTATTTTTTAACAAGGGGGCAATTACTTTTTCACACAGGGCCATGTAGGTTTGGATTTTTTTTCTCCCTAAATAATAAACACCATCATTTAAAAACTGCATTTTGTGTTTACTTGTGTTATATTTGACTAATGGTTAAATGTGTTTGATGATCAGAAACATTTTGTGTGACAAACATGCAAAAGAATAAGAAATCAGGAAGGGGGCAAATAGTTTTTCACACCACTGTATATATATATATATATATATATATATATATATATATATATATATATATATATATATATGTATGACCTGTTGATAGAAGAAACTATGCCTGAATGTACTGGTGTGAGTTCCAATGGTCCTGTACCATTTGTTAGAAGGAAGGTGAGAAAGCAACTGTGCAGGATGACTGAGGTCTTCAGTAATACTGTTTGTCTTTCTGAGGCAATAAGTGTCATATATGCTCTGAACAGATGGCAGCTGGTTGCTACAAGTTTCCTGTGTCATCTTTACAACCCTCTGAAACCTTTGTCCACTTTCATATGGAGCTGTAGGATTCATTTGTCATCAAATAGATTATTTAGTTAGTTAGTAATCAATAAAAAAATCATTCAAAATGCATAAAGTATAAGCACAAAGGAGAAAGCTGGAGCAGAAGTTGCAGAATAACAGCATGAAGGAAGTGTGGGATGGGATGAAGATCATCACTGGCTGCAGCTCGAAGCGGGGGTACCATCATCGAGAGAGACGTGAAGAGAGCAAACCAAATGAACAACTTCTTTAACAGGTCTCCGAGGTCTCACCTCAGAGTACTGCACTCTCCACACATCCTTCTGCTGATACCAGCATAGGAGAGACATCCCCACCCACAATTACAGCAGCACAGGTGAGCAGAGAGCTGAGGAGACTTTGTGCCAGCAAAGCAGCGGGTCTAGATGGAGTATCGCCACGACTGCTGAAGGTTTGTGCATCGGAGCTGGGGGGTCCTCTACAGCGCATCTTCAACCTTCAAGGCTTTGGAAAACATCTTGCATCACCCAAGTCCCAAAGGTATCACGTCCGAGTGAGCTGAATGACTTCCGGCCTGTTGCTCTGACATCACATGTGATAAAGACCATGAAGAGGCTGCTGCTTCACCACCTGAGGCCACAGGTTCAACACGCCCTCGACCCTCTGCAGTTTGCATATCAGGAGAAGGTGGGAGCGGAGAATGCCATCATCTATATGCTACACCGATCCCTCTCCCACTTGGACAGAGGCAGTGGTGCTGTAAGAATTATGTTTCTAGACTTCTCTAGCGCCTTCAACACAATCCAACCTCTGCTCCTTAGGGACAAGCTGACAGAGATGGGAGTAGATTCATACCTGGTGGCATGGATCGTGGACTATCTTAAAGACAGACCTCAGTATGTGCGTCTTGGGAACTGCACGTCTGACATTGTGGTCAGCAACACAGTAGTGCCACAGGTTGACTGTACTTTCTCCGGTCCTGTTCAGCCTATATACATCGGACTTCCAATACAACTCGGAGTCCTGCCACGTGCAAAAGTTCGCTGACGACACTGCTATCGTGGGCTGCATCAGGATTGGGCATGAGGAGGAGTATAGGGACCTAATCAATGACTTTGTTAAATGGTGCGACTCAAACCACCTACACCTGAACACCAGCAAAACCAAGGAGCTGGTGGTGGATTTTAGGAGGCCCAGACCCCTCATGGACCCCGTGATCATCAGAGGTGACTGTGTGCAAATGGTGCAGACCTATAAATACCTTAGAGTGCAGCTGGATAAAAAATTAGACAGGACTGCCAATACTGATGCTCTGTGTCAGAAAGGACAGAGCCGGTTATACTTCCTTAGAAGGCTGGCATCCTTCAACATCTGCAATAAGATGCTGCAGATGTTCTATCAGACGGTTGTGGCGAGCGCCCTCTTCTACGCGGTGGTGTGCTGGGGAGGCAGCATTAAGAAGAAAGACGCCTCATGCCTGGACAAACTGGTGAGGAAGGCAGGCTCTATTGTTGGCATGGAGCTGGACAGTTTAACATCTGTGGCAGAGCAACGGGCGCTAAGCAGGCTCCTATCAAAGATGGAGAATCCACTGCATCCACTAAACAGTGTCATCTCCAGACAGAAGAGCAGCTTCAGCGACAGACTGCTGTCACTGTCCTGCTCCACTGACAGACTGAGAAGATCGTTCCTCCCCCTAACTATGCGACTCTTCAATTCCACCCGGGGGGGTAAACGTTAACATTATACAAAGTTATTGTCTGTTTTTACCTGCACTATTATCAATCTTTAATTTAATATTGTTTTTTGTATCAGTATGCTGCTGCTGGAGAATGTGAATTTCCCCTTGGGATTAATAAAGTATCTATCTATCAAAGGCTTTTTTGAACACTGAGACACAAACACAGCCACAACTCACTTGACACCTTCTCCTCTTTGTTCTCCTAGGACCACCTGTACCACCAGCTTGTATCTGTGAAACCCAAGCTCTGCGAAGAGAGACAGACAGCAAGAGAAAGAAATTATTCAGCTGTTGACCAATGATGGGAGAAAATGGCCTGTAGTCAGCCCTTTGCCAAATCCAATAGGCTTCTCTCACTTTTGAGCTGATCCAGTATAGTTTGTGACAGGCTGCGCGACAGGGTCCCCACTTCTTCTGGGTCGTACTGTTTGCTGGCCAGCTCAGTCTTCAGGACACTGCGAATGCACTCTTTCACCAGAGCACCCTTGAACCTATGTAAGGGACATAATTAATTATTACCCAACTCACTCAAAAAAATCGGAAATCTTTTCCTTTTTTCCCCCAGAGTGGGGTTAACTTTTAACTGTTTTTTCATATTAAAATAGCATGCAATTCTCAAATACTTTTACATCCAATGTAGTGTTACAAGGATCTGGAGCCGATGTATTAATGATAGTAAAGGCAATATGAATATGAACCCAGCTGTAATACTATAGATTCTACTTAGAAGCTCTGTTATTAAGTTATCAGATAGCAGGATGACGGTGGTACAGTACAGGGCCACAGCTTTCATTCCCAACCTGGCCACTGCCTAAATGGAGTCTCTGTTCTTTCTGACGTTTCTCCCACAACCCACAGGTTAGTTTACCTGGTGGCTTTGAACTCTTCCTGCATAACTGCGAGCGGAAGTATGTGTAAATGACTGTGTCCTGCAAAGGGATGTTATCCTATCCTGGAGTTATCTGCCAAGCATCTAATAGTTACAATATTGTCTCAAGGCCCCCTTATTTTGGATTAAGTTTTTAAAAGTGTTTGCTGCAGTAATGCTTCACCCATTCCGTCTTACACTGAATACATTTTTAAAATACTTTTATTGTGACACACGACTATGTAAAACTGTAATATCAACACTATTTGAAGTGTTATATTCGTACACTGCTTATTTACAGCTTAATATATGGGTATCTTTCTTCGGATATTAGAGAAGGAACACAATATGATTTCAACACGTAGCCGTTTGAATATAAGCCATCCTGTACTCATCCTTTTACAGTAAATACCTAGTGAACTGCCCCAGGAGTAAAACACAACCACTCACTTGTGCTGGAAATTGGGCCTGATGGTGTACGTGCTCTCCGCCGCCTCACCGCTGCTTTCCATCTCCCACTCACTACCGCCTCGTAATCACAGTCTTCGTCGCAGCCGACGTCTATTTTCGTCCCAATTGGAGACAACTAAACATTTAAACACTGCACAACGACAAGAGAGAGAAGCTGGCAAATGGTAACAGAGAAACGTCCCACCCACTGAAAAATTGATAGAATAAAAGTCCTACACTTCCGGCCTCTCGTTCTGTTGTATTCGAAAATAGGGTTTGTTTTCTGACAAACGGAGGTACATTATAAAAATTGCATCTTAGACATATATGTGAGTAATAAAGTGCTTTTTTCTCTTAGGATTTTTTTGTTGTGACAATTTCTGTCTCTTGTCAGGTGCATCTACCTAGTAATCTTCCCTTGGGGGCCGCCCGAGGAGTAGCCTACCAGGTAACCCAAATCGGCTCAACTGGCTGCTCTCGATTAGAATAACAGCTGCTCCACGCCAGGGTTCTCCTGACTGGCGAATTTCTCATTCTGTTAAAAAGAGTGCACATTATAAACATGCGTCATATTTTGTTACATTTTCTATGAACTTTACTTAACATTTAAAAAAATCTTGTTGCGGTCTTAACAGCGTTTTACAGGGCGGTCCTGAATAGCTACAGTTTGAGAGACTGGTTCCCAACTGGCGCCACTGCTGGAAAGGTAAGAATTTGCAGTCAGTGATCGTAAACTGGGTAAAATCATTAAAAAAGTGGATAAATGGACGGACTGCTGGATTTTAACTCGTTAATTTTATATTCATCATTTAAGCAAAATGCAGAAGTGATTAAAAAGGTTAATGTTAGGTTATATCGTTAAAACGTTTTACTGTATGCATAAAACAAATACTAGCAAGTAATCATATATTGTATATAATTGTATATATGCGTTGTGTGTTTTTATGTCTTGGTTGGTTTATTGTATGATTGTCAGCTATTCGGAGGAGACATGCAAGCAAGACTATCATTACACAATTTAATCTTTGTGCTATGTAATCATGAAAATTAACTTGGTCTGAGTCCTGTCTGAAACTGCGTCCTGCCCTGCACAGACTGATGTCAAACCATGTGACCCTGAACTGGACTAAACCAGTGCAAAAATGGATGGACTGATATTATAGTGTATTCAAACCTCAAACTCTGTGCAACAAAATCATTTACTAGAAATATGTTTGCTTGACTGCGGTGGGTTGGCACCCTGCCCAGGATTGATTCCTGCCTTGTGCCCTGTGTTGGCTGGGATTGGCTCCAGCAGACCCCCGTGACCCTGTGTTCGGATTCAGCGGGTTGGAAAATGGATGGATGGATGTTTGCTTGACTAAATGATCTCTTCTCATATGTGAAATGCCTTAAGGTCTCGTGCATATGTGTTGCATCTGATTTAACTTGTGCAGCTTAGTAATATACCACATGTCCATCAAGTTCATATAGGTCAAGAGTTCCCAAACTTTTTTCAGCCGCAGACCCCTTTACCAAAAACTTTTAAAACCGTCGACCCCCTAATTACATGCAATGGTTTTTCATATCCGCACTTGCTTTGATATGTTCGATAAGACAATGAACAGACATGTTTGTGCTACATGTATTTTCATGCATTCTTACGTGTGACTCTTTTAATGACACATTTTACCGTTTCGTTCGCAAATTTGGTATGTAATGTGTTTTTTTTTAATGATTTTACTTCTTAATTAGGTACCTATTGGAATCATAGATATTTTGAAGTAACAAACAAATAGCAGTAGTAAGGGGGTCTATTTTTGCTGTCGTTGACCCCCAAATTTTTTCATTGAAACTATCGACCCCTAGAAAGTTCAAATCGACCCCAGGGGGTCAATATCGACCACTTTGGGAACTCTTGATATAGGTGTAATGGTCAGGGATCTACGAACCTTTAGCCATATGGTGTACAGTACAGTATATGTTTTAGGATTGCACCATAGTAAATGTGCATCGGTACGAGGGCACTTTTATTTTGATACAGGAATTTGCCTTTCAGACCGGAAGTAGTTCTTGTTGCTACCCTAACAATAATGGCGATGCTAAGCAACAAGAAACAACAACAGAGTCGGACAGCAGCGTAAAGTGTGTGATGAAGTAGGCTTTCGATACATATGCGCTCGCGCGCGAATCGGGCCGGCAACGCATCATTGGGTAGTGACAAGTCTCTGTTTCCAAGTAGATATTGCTGGAGACGGACGTTTCCCCACCCCCGCTAGGCCAACTTTGTGATACATTGTACTGTCAGTCAGTCATTTTCTAACTCGCCTGTTCCGGAAGAGTAGTGATGTGTAAAATTATTCTTTTTAGTGATTATGTTAATTTCGTTCAGTTCATCAAAATGTTTACAATCTTTGAATCGCTGATTCGTTCACTTCAAAAACAACAAAAAGCTATATTCTAGTTTATAATCTAGGATAGTATCAATAGTATCATAACAGTGTAACAACTTTAACCACCAAACAATATTAACAATATAAAAAGCAAGCAACAAAGTAAGTAGTTTACAAGTAATAATAATAATCCTCCTAAATGAATTCTTAAAAAAAATGAAATTTCATCAATAAACAGAAAAAAACAATTATACAATTAAAAATTTAGAATAGTGCACACATCATGGAAAACTTTGATGCAATCTCCCATACAATCAATTAACTGAACTGAGATTCAATGTAATGAGAGTCTTTGGTCTGGAGTTCATTCCTGTACACAAACTGATTCTTTTGGGGAACTAGTTCAGCATACCGTACTGCAAGTCTCTTGTCTGCAGTTTTTCCACAACAGAATTCAGTCAGTCGGTGTACGCACTGCAATGGTCATAGTCACTCAGTTAGAGAGAACCAATCAATTGGAGGTGCTTGGTGTCATCTACAAATTCAGTCATTAGCTAGTTTTTTTTTTTTTTTTTTTTTTTATTTCGCCTTATACAATTTCTTGTATTAGGAATTTGGTAGTTTTCACATACCCCTTGGGGTCAGAGCGCAGGGTCAGCCATTGTACAGCGCCCCCTGGAGCAATTACAGGTTAAGGGCCCAGCAGAGCAGGATCTCTTTTGGCAGTGACGGGGATTCGAACCGGCAACCTTCAGGATACCAGCGCAGATCCTTAGCCTCAGAGCCACCACTCCGCCCGTTGGCATGAACGTTTTGCTGAAACAGTTACCTGATAGGCTATTTCCCGAAGATGGCAGTCATTTAAGTGAAGTTAAGATGATAGCTCTGGACTGTCACAGAATGCAATATAAAATATAGGACAAGCTGAGCATGCCTTGAAAAGAATCGTTCTTTAATGTCATTGCATAAGTACTTTCATTCAGAGACCAAAACAAGTACAAAAGAGCTAGTTCGTTCATTGCACATCACTACTGAACAGGGTCGCGGGCATCTGCTGGAGCCTATCCCAGCTTACATAGGGCACAAGGCAGTAATCAAACTCTGGAAAAGGCGCCAGTCCGTTGCATGGCAAACATCTGCACACACACCGGGGACAATTTAGGAAATGCCAGTCCACCTAACCTGCATGTGTTTGGACTGTGGGAGAAAATCCAAGTACCCAGAGGAAACCCATGCAGACATGGGGAGAGCATGCAAACTCCACACAGGAAGGACCTTGATGCAAACCCTGGTGTCCTTGCTGCAATGTAACAGCGCTACTACTATGCCACCTGTGCTGTAAAGTATAAGCCAACTCCAAATGAAAATTCTTTAGCTTACAAAATGAAATGGAATTTAAATATTGTTCTTGACTTCAGTCTGTTCAATATCAAAAAAATACACATGTTCTAGCACTAAAACTTTCAAAACTAATATGTCTTAGAGAATTGTATATAATATCTTTGTATCTTATGAATAATTACGCTTCAAATGTAACTTCCATCCATCCATCCATTCTCTTCCGCTTATCCGAGGTCGGGTCGCGGGGGGCAGCAGCTTGAGCAGAGATGCCCAGACTTCCCTCTCCCCGGCCACTTCTTCTAGCTGTTCCGGGAGAATCCCGAGGCGTTCCCAGGCCAGCCGGGAGACATAGTCCCTCCAGCGTGTCCTGGGTTTTCCCCGGGGCCTCCTCCCGGTTGGATGTGCCCGGAACACCTCACCAGGGAGGCGTCCAGGAGGCATCCTGATCAGATGCCCGAGCCACCTCATCTGACTCCTCTCGATGCGGAGGAGCAGCGGCTCTACTCTAAGCCCCTCCCGGATGACTGAGCTTCTCACCCTATCTTTAAGGGAGAGCCCCAGACACCCTGCGGAGGAAACTCATTTCAGCCGCTTGTATTCGCAATCTCGTTCTTTCGGTCACTACCCATAGCTCATGACCATAGGTGAGGGGTAGGAACATAGATCGACCGGTAAATTGAGAGCTCTGCCTTATGGCTCAGCTCCTTTTTCACCACGACAGACCGATGCAGAGCCTGCATCACTGCGGATGCCGCACCAATCTGCCTGTCAATCTTACGCTCCATTCTTCCCTCACTCGTGAACAAGACCCCAAGATACTTGAACTCCTCCACTTGAGGCAGGATCTCGCTCCCAACCCTGAGAGGGCACTCCACCCTTCTCCGGCTGAGGACCATGGTCTCGGATTTGGAGGTGCTGATTCCCATCCCAGCCGCTTCACACTCAGCTGCGAACCAATCCAGAGAGAGCTGAAGATCACGGCCTGATGAAGCAAACGGGACAACATCATCTGCAAAAAGCAGTGACCCAATCCTGAGTTCACCAATCCGGACCCCCTCAACACCCTGGCTGCGCCTAGAAATTCTGTCTATAAAAGTTATGAACAGAATCGGTGACAAAGGGCAGCCCTGGCGGAGTCCAACTCTCACTGGAAACGGGTTCGACTTACTGCCGGCAATGCGGACCAAGCTCTGACACCGGTTGTACAGGGACCGAACCGCCCTTATCAGGGGGTCCGGTACTCCATACTCCCGGAGCACCCCCCACAGGATCCCCCGAGGAACACAGTCGAACGCCTTTTCCAAGTCCACAAAACACATGTAGACTGGTTGGGCGAACTCCCATGCACCCTCCAGGACTCTGCTAAGGGTGTAGAGCTGGTCCACTGTTCCGCGACCAGGACGAAAACCACACTGTTCCTCCTGAATCTGAGGTTCGACTATCCGACGGACCCTCCTCTCCAGAACTCCCGAATAGACTTTTCCAGGGAGGCTGAGGAGTGTGATCCCTCTGTAGTTGGAACACACCCTCCGGTCCCCCTTCTTAAAGAGGGGGACCACCACCCCGGTCTGCCAATCCAGAGGCACTGTCCCTGATGTCCATGCGATGTTGTAGAGACGTGTCAACTAAGACAGCCCTACAACATCCAGAGACTTGAGGAACTCCGGGCGTATCTCCACCCCCGGGGCACTGCCACCAAGGAGTTTTTTGACCACCTCGGTGACCTCAGTCCCAGAGATGGGGAAGCCCACCTCTGAGTCCCCAGGCTCTACTTCCTCATTGGAAGGCATGTTATTGGGATTGAGGAGGTCTTCGAAGTACTCCCCCCACCGACCCACAACGTCCCAAGTCGAGGTCAGCAGCACACCATCACCACCATATACAGTGTTGACACTGCACTGCTTCCCCCTCCTGAGACGTCGGACGGTGGACCAGAATCTCCTCGAAGCCATCCGAAAGTCGTTCTCCATGGCCTCCCCAAACTCCTCCCATGCCCGAGTTTTTGCCTCAGCAACCACCGAAGCTGCATTCCGCTTGGACTGCCGGTACCTATTAGCTGCCTCCAGAGTTCCACAGGACAAAAGGGACTGGTAGGACTCCTTCTTCAGCTTGACGGCATCCCTCACTGCCGGTGTCCACCAACGGGTTCGGGGATTGCCGCCACGACAGGCACCGACCACCTTACGGCCACAGCTCCGGTCAGCCGACTCAACAATAGAGGCACGGAACATGGCCCACTCGGACTCAATGTCCCCACCTCCCTCGGGACATGGTCGAAGTTCTGCCGGAGGTGGGAGTTGAAGCTACTTCTGATAGGGGGCTCTGCCAGACGTTCCCAGCAGACCCTCACAACACGTTTGGGCATACCAGGCCTGACCGGCATCCTCCCCCACCATCGAAGCCAACTCACCACCAGGTGGTGATCAGTTGATAGCTCCGCCCCTCTCTTCACCCGAGTGTCCAAGACATGTGGCCGCAAGTCCGACGACACGACCACAAAGTCGATCATCGAACTGAGGCTTAGGGTGTCCTGGTGCCAAGTGCACATATGAACACCCCTATGCTTGAACATGGTGTTTGTTATGGACAATCCGTGACGAGCACAGAAGTCCAATAACAAAACACCACTCGGGTTCTGATCGGGGGGGGCCATTCCTCCCAATCACGCCCTTCCAGGTCTCACTGTCATTGCCCACGTGAGCATTGAAGTCCCCCAGCAGTACGAGGGAGTCCCCAGAAGGTATGCCCTCTAGCACACCCTCTAGGGACTCCAAAAAGGGTGGGTACTCCGAAGTGCTGTTCGGTGCATACGCACAAACAACAGTTAGGACCCGTCCCCCCACCCAAAGGCGGAGGGAGGCTACCCTCTCGTCTACCGGGGTAAACCCCAATGTACAGGCTCCAAGTCGGGGGGCAATAAGTATATCCACACCCACTCGGCGCCTCTCACCGGGGGCAACTCCAGAGTGGTAGAGAGTCCAGCCCCTCTCAAGGAGATTGGTTCCAGAGTCCAAGCTGTGCATTGAGGTGAGCCCGACTATATCTAGCCGGAACCTCTCGACCTCACGCACTAGCTCAGGCTCCTTCCCCTTCAGAGAGGTGACATTCCACGTCCCAAGAGCCAGCTTCTGTAGCCAAGGATCGGACCGCCAAGGTCCCCGCCTTCGGCCACCACCCAACTCACACTGCACCCGACCTCCTTGGCCCCTCCCATAGGGGGTGAGCCCATGGGAAGGGGGACCCACGTTGCCTCTTCGGGCTGTGCCCGGCCGAGCCCCATGGGTGCAAGCCCGGCCACCAGGCGCTCGCCATCGAGCCCCACCTCCAGGCCTGGCTCCAGAGGGGGGCCCCGGTGACCCGCGTCCGGGCGAGGGAAAACGCCGTCCAAATTTTTTATTCGTCATAGGAGGTCTGTTGAACTGCACTTTGTCTCATCCCTCACCTAGGACCAGTTTGCCTTGGGTGGCCCTACCAGGGGCATAAAGCCCCGGACAACAGAGCTCCTAGGATCATTGGGACACGCAAACCCCTCTACCACGATAAGGTGGCGGTTCCTATCAACATAATTTTTCCACTACTTTCACATCAGAAACTTTGCTAACAAGAATCTACACAACTTTCCACACTTCCCACCAACCATGCACAGAATACAATCCAGCTCCATATGCACAAAGCATTCAATTATTCAACTTATAATCTTTTATCAAGCACATGTATCTAGTTTAAATTTATCCAAGATGTATCCAAGCCAAGATTCAACCTGCAAATTTTGCAGTCTAGTTCCAGCTTCACTGGGCAGGCACCCACATGTTTTGGGCAGGCACCAAATTAACATAATTTTGGACAAAAATCAGATAGCCTTGGCGTCACAATCATTCCTAACCCATTAACATCTGTGTTTGGTGGACTCTCAG
Source organism: Erpetoichthys calabaricus (assembly GCF_900747795.2). Lineage (NCBI taxonomy): Eukaryota > Metazoa > Chordata > Cladistia > Polypteriformes > Polypteridae > Erpetoichthys > Erpetoichthys calabaricus. The sequence continues at coordinate 197,533,618 of NC_041395.2, forward strand.
GTGAGCTTAAAGTGGAGAAGGACAAACTGATTTTAATTGCCTACTAGGGGACTTTGCCCCCTGCTCACTTTGCTCGCCAACCCCCACGGCCTGCGCTACATGCCAGCCACTTTGCGTCTCTGCCACTCGCGTATGTGGATTTCACTTTCACCAAACAACAAATCTTTTAATTCTCGCGGATACGTCTCTTCATTGACAAAAAAACACTACTTTTCCCTGATGGCAACATGAATTAGACAATCTAAAAGTCTACAACTTAAAGTTTAAATCCAAACAATATATTCAATCTCTTTTCGCTGTTCCGTTATTTCACTGTGTAATAATTTCCATTTGTTTGCACTAATGCGATCTTTACTATCATTTTTTTGAGTCTTTCAAATTTTAGTACTGTCATTATCTCTAACCTGCTCTGCATGTGTATCGCGCCAACATTTTTGAATTCTTTACGACGTTCTACTTTGTCATCTACTCTTTGTCTTTTATTTTGGCCCCGGGTGTGGTTACATTTCTTGGCACAAAGTCTCATTTCGCGGGACGTGAAAGTATCTCTCTGAAAAAGTCACGTCTCGTTCCAAGCTAAAAAATCTTGTCTCGTCCTAGGACTTTTTATTATAATAGAGAGATACCACACTACTAGCACATACACTCATCTTGTTCAACTAGAAGTATCCCAGCCCATCTGTTATAAGTCAGTGAATTCAGTCAGTAAAATCAGTGAACACTGATGTCCTATACTATTTGAAATTGGAAAAAATTCTCACTTAGAGGATCTCTTCACAACTTTTTAAAAATATGGCAATATCTAATTAATAAAATTTTAGAATAAGCATTTATGTCAGGGAAAAGGACATTCTCTCTTTTTTGGTGGTTTTAAAGATTTGCCTTTCTTGTTGTCTCTTCTCTTGTTCTCTCGAATGGGCGTTTAATTTTGATTTGTTATGTTATTTTCTATAAATAAATAAAATGTCACCATACTGGATACAGGAAAACACAGTGTGTTTTACTGGGAAGCTTTACTTTACGTTTTAATTTTTCCTTTTCTGTAGAGTTTTTCCCCCTTAACTGTATCCAAATGAGACGATTAGAAGTAAGCAGTGCAGACACAGGTGCAAAACCACTGAATGCTAAAGGAAATCAGTTAATTCACTGCCATTTTCACTGGTCTGTATATTAAAAGCATTTCTTGCAAATGAGGAGACCAATGAATGTGGATATCAAGTAATTGTTCTCCTCAACATTAAAAAATGTTGAAAACAAACATATGTTAAAAATACACCACTTCTCAAAGTACTGGGCCTGCATAAGCATTCTACCTGTTTGCTCTGCCTCGTTGAATCACACTGTTTGGGGTCACATGGAAGACCACTAAAAAGGGGCTTGAAAACTCTGGATACCTCAGGTACTACCCTTTTGTTCTCAAAGGTAACTACTAGAGATATGTTCACCAGGGTACACCCAGGCATGCCATGCAGAAATGGAGGGATGAAAGATGGTCATAGCGGAAGAATGAGGACTACCTTCTCCTGCATCATCCTTCCAGAGTGTATAGGAGACTAAGGACAGTTCACCTACCTTTCCTGTAGTAGAGGAACTCTGCCTGAGTTGTTGCTGTAGGTACCCAAAAGGTGACATAGCCCTTCCCACATGGGCATATTAGATCAAGGGGCTTAAAACTCGCTGTTTAATAAAGGTGTCTGTATGTCTGAAGTGGGAAGATTTGTGCTCTAATGGCCAAGTGTCTCCTATCAGTGACAGTATCTGCAGCTGCGCTGATCCTACCTCCTTTTGACTGACTTGGGTGAAAAAGATGTATGAGCTTGTTGGACTGAATTCCTGTTCTCGTCACAATTTTCCTAATATTCTGTGCTTTTGTTATATTTATAGTTCTATAAGCAGGCCATAACCTAACTGCAGAACTAACGATTCTTGTATTTTTAATATTTTGTTCTTTGTTGTTTGTTAACAAGTAATTTATGTCCATCCAATCAGGTGTACTATGCAATATGTATTACATTTTTGCAATCATCTTGATTAAAAGCATCTACTAAATAAAGAATGGTAGGTCATATAAAATGTTAATGGACATTTTCTGTGTGTTAATAATTCATACTACTACTTTAATGTACCTTAAAACACACACTAGAATTAAGTACCATTCTAAAAGGAACATATATAACAATTACTCAGACATATTCAGTGCTTGAAGTGGGCCAGTGCTCACCAGTACATAGTACCAGCATCTCTTCCAGTTTCTATCTACAGTGCCAGCACCTTTACCTAGTGTACCAGTGAACAACCACAACACTGCCCCCCCAAAACACCCTGCAATTTGATTGAACACTAGTTTATCACTATAACTAAAACACTGCCAGTAATTTGGTTCCACTACAAGCACTGAGCAGATTTAAACATATATTCAATTGAAATATTCTAATTTAATTGCAATGAAAAATAAGAATTGACCTACCTAAGGTAATATTATGATGTTTGCATATGTAAAACAGATTGTATTAAAATACACTGCTTAAAAAAATTAAGGGAACTCTTAATCATTGCAGTCTAACATGAAGTCAGTTATGCTTCAGGGATCTCAAGCTGTCCAGTTAGGAAGCATTAGCGATTGTGAATCATCTGCTTTGGTGCCAATGAAAGTGACAACAGGTGTAATGGAGAGGGAACGGCAAAATAAGCCCGAAAAAGGGAATGGTCCTGCAGGTGGTGGCCACAGACAATTATTCTCTCCTTATCCTTGCTGATTGATTCCTCTCTAGTTTTGCATTTTGCTAGTGTCCTTGTCACTACTGGTAGCATGAGGTGGTACCTGCAACTGATTCAGGTTGCTCAGGCATAGTCCAGCTCCTCCAGGATGGCACATCCATATATGCCATCACAATAAGGTTTGTTGTGTCTCCCAGCACAATCTCAAGAGCATCGAGAAAATACAAGAAGACAATCCATTACACCAGAAGAGCTGGTCAGGGCCATAGAAGGGCATCAATCCAGCAGCAGGACTGGTATTTGCTCCTTTGTGCAAGGAAAAACAGGAGGAGCACTGCCAGAGCCCTACAAAATGATGTCCAGCTGGCTACTGGTATGCATGTTTCTGACCAAACTGACAAAAACAGACTCCATGAAAGTGACATGAGGGCCCATCATCCTCTAGTGGGACCTATGCTTACAGCCCATCACGGTGCAGCTCAATTGGCATTCGACAGAGAACACCACAATTGCACCTCTGTCATTGGCGTCCCGTTCTCTTCACAGATGAGAGCATGTTCACACTGCGCACATGTGACAGACGTGAAAGAGTCTGGAGATGCCATGGTGAACATTATGCAGCCTGCAACATCATCCAGCATGACCAGTTTGGTGGCAGGTCAGTGATGGTCTGGAAAGGCATATCCTTTGAGGGTCACACAAACCTCCATGTTCTAGGCAAAGGTATCCTGACTGCTGATAGGTACCAGGATGAAATCCCCTGAGCCATTGTTACACCTTATGGTGGTGCAGTGGGCCTTATGTGGCCAGTGTGTGTAGGCAGTTTTTGGATGATAAAGACATTGATGCCATTGACTGGTTCGCATGTTCCCCAGACCTGAATCCAATTGAGAACCTCTAGATTGTTATGTATAGGTGCATCCAATGCTGTCAAGCAGTGCCACAGACTGTCCTGGAGCTCACTGATGCCCTGATCTACAGTAGGTCTGGGAGGAGATCCCCCAGAACACCATCCACCATTTCATCAGGAGCATGCCCAGATGTTGTTGAGAATGCATACATGCACATGGGGGCCATATTCACTACTGATTCACATTATGAGTTGCCGTGATGAAATTTATGCAAGTTGGGTCAGCCAGTGATGTCAATTTTTGACTTTGATTTTCAGTGTGATGTTGAATCCAAAACTCAGTGCGTTAGAGATTTTGGTTTCCATTAAACATTGTTATATCATTTTGTTCTCACCGAATTACACTTTATTACTCAGTAAAGACTTTCCACTTAAATAGTCAATTCAAAAGAGTGATTTAAGGGTTCCCTTAATTTTTTTGAACAGTGTAGATTGATCAATTAGTCAATCTAAGAAAGATTTCTATTTAATGAACCTACTCTTTTCAGAACAGAATTGTGCAAAGTCAGAACATATCACTATGGCATGAAATACAAGCTAAAAACAAAGCTAGGGTAAACTCTCCATCATGCGGTCTCTGTTGACTAGCCATTGCCAGAGAAAAGCAAGACCCATTATCAGGGATCCGTACTGTCCAGGATACTTCCTCTTCACTTGTGGTGACACCAAATGTAATCTCAGCTGTCACAGACCTGAAGCATTACAATCCATAGGAGCAGGTTCATCAAGAGCTTCTTCCCCTCAGCAGTTAGGTTCGTTGCTAAAAACATACAGGATGGGGTATCCCAAGCCCACAGCCCATCCAGCCATATACCTGTGCAATATTCTCAAGGACTTATTATATGGTCCTATTGCCCGATTGGGTAAAACATGTCAGTAAACTATGTATTTTAGCATCAGTTTTACTTTTAAAAAATTCTATATTCCCCATATACTATCTATCTATCTATACATGCATGCATTTTCTATATCTTTGTACTACATTTCTGTACCAGCATCAAGAGCCATACCACCTGCACTTCAGAACAAGTAATCCACCTGAACCTAAGCATGTCTGGGCCTGGCCAGCACTTGGATCGAACACCATCTAGGAAAAGCTTGGATTGTTGCTGTTGGTGAGGCCATTAGGATGTGCTTACTCTGTCGTCTGTGTGTAGATCCCAATGCCACAGTACAGTGATGAGGACTCTGTGCTGTAAAAGCTGGCACCGTCCTTCGGATTAGATGTAAAACCAAGGTTCTGACTCTCTGTGGTCATAAAAGATCCCTAGGCATCTTTCAGAATAATTGTGTTTCCTAATTTTCTAGCTGCATTGCCCACCATGGCTTGGTCATTCTGGTGCCCTGATTATCCCCTGTCTCTAACTGGCTAACTATAGCTCTCACCCCTTCACCACCTAATAGCTAATGTGTGGTAAGTGTACTGGTACAAGAATGGCTGCCATCACATCATCCAGATGGATGTTACGCATTGGTGGTGATTGAAGTGGTTCTCTACTGTCTGTGTAAAGCACTTTCAGTAGTCTAGAATAATGCTATATAAATGTAATTAATTATTTTTATTAATTATTGCAAATATACACATGTTCTCTGTTTGTCATAAATCTTGCATGTAGTGAACCAACTGAATGATTATCCACACAAGAATTCTCATGCACTTGCATTACAAATGATAAAAAGTGCCTTATCCATAGAAGCATTGATACTGGACAAATTTAGAGGGGATTACCATACACCTGATTGCCCCAGCCCAAATTGCCAAAAGGTTGCGCTTCTCTATTTAGAAGGTAGCTAATCTGATCATTAAATAATCAAGTGAGCTTGATTAGTATTGCCTAGTTCAAATTACTTGAAGTAATATTGAAGCTGTTAGGTTGCACTTAACTTTTCACACATTACTTTTCATTTTTCTTGTTGACTAAATATCAACAAAATAAATTCTGTTGTGTGTTTGTTCCCTATGATGTATCTAATTTTATCATTGAGGTAAGGACTAGGTGAATATTAGTTATGTCCTGATACAAAATTACAGAACTGAAAGGCAGTACAGTCATAGCCAAAATTTCTGAGAATGACACAAAAAGAAGGGTCAACACTACAAACATTGACTCTTTGCATAAATGTAATGTAATTGTCAATAAAAGCCTTTGAAACTTAGGAAATAATTTTAATTATACTTAAGTATACCATAGAAACATCTGACAAAAAGATCTAAAAACACTCAAGCAACAAACTTTGTGAAAACCAATACTTGTGTCATTCTCAAAACTTTTGACCACAACTGTAGATGCACTTTTCCAAAGGATTGCATAGTTACCTCTAGATGGCACTCACACAATTAAAACCATAATAAAGCTGTGTTCCATTTTTACTTAAGTCAAATCATTGGTAAATGAATAAGCTTTACTTTTGAAAGAGGCCAGAATAAGCTTGTAATTTGTGAGCTTCTTTATTTACAAAAGAACTTGATAAAGAGCAACATTTTGTTGAAATCCGACTAGCTGCCCAGGCAGGTATCTACTACAAGTAGGTACAATGCCTTATTCAAAACCCTCACCCACAAACACTACAACCTAAATTCAACACTACTCCATACAAAATTATATTAAACATTAAAGTGAAAATACAAAAATGAACAGTGTAACACAAAATAATCATCATGAATAAATACCCAAACAATTTCCATTGGTACCCCAGAGAACTTCCTACTTAAATTACATTAAATCCCATCCATCCATCCATTATCCAGCCCGCTATATCCTAACACAGGGTCACGGGGGTCTGCTGGAGCCAATTCCAGCCAACACAGGGCACAAGGCAGGAACAAATCCCAGGCAGGGCGCCAGCCCACCGCAGGCCAGACACACACACCCACAAACCAAGCACACACTAGGGCCAATTTAGGATCTCCAATGCACCTAACCTACATGTCTTTGGACTGTGGGAGGAAACTGGAGCACCCGGAGGAAACCCACACAGACATGGGTAGAACATGCAAACTCCACACAGGGAGGACACGGGATGTGAACCCAGGGAGATGCCCCTTTCTTGTGCAGATAATTAATTAAGTCACCTGTCATCTGCAGGGTACTAAATTCCATTAAGTGCAAGCTATCAGCCAAGCATTTCTTTAGTATTTCCAATTAGACCAGTCCTCACTTTCAGTCCTGAAGATCGTCTCCTGTATTTTCCCCCCATTTCAGTATTTTTCCTTAAATTGTTTCAAAAAAGTTGTAGACTGTTAAAGTCTAGAGGTCCTCCAGGACACAATTTACTCACTATAAATGACACAACCACAATTCCATCCATCCATCCATTATCCAACCCGCTATATCCTAACTACAGGGTCACGGGGCAACCACAATTGTGTTTGACAAATATTGTGGAAGCCATTCTTTTTTTACAAGTTATATACCATCAATAACATTAACTATAAACTATATATTCAAGATCTAAATAACCCCAGTAGACTTTCATTAGACAATTCACTGACTCACCTTTTTCCTTTACTTTAAAACCCAGCCACACAGTCAGTATATTTCCTTCCTTTTGAACCAAAGAGACACAACACATTGTTGTTCTCATTGACGGTTTATGCTGCAATCCATGGCAAACTTGATAAAGGCTAGGCAAATATTACTGCAAATTGTTTTTGAAGAAGTTAATGTAAAGTCAAGTGAACACCATCAATTCTATACAGTATGACACAATCAAGTTCAACCTTTCCTTTAGCACAACTGCACCACCCACTAAAGACATAAAAACACTTTCTTTTTAATTTTCTTGATTTTTTTTCTATTGTTATTTGTAAATGAGTCATTTAGTGGTGCTTAGAAAAGACTGAAGAGCATATGAACTTAACCTCTGGCGACAGAGCAGTCAGCCTGAAACAGAAAGACGTAATGTCATATAGGAGGTCCGCTGATTTAGTACTGGCCAGAGCATTCCTTCCTGCATGAACTATTATTACTGAGGGTGAAGCCCACCTCTTGGTGGCCAGGTTCTGAAGATACCACATTTCTTCCCATTTTTATCCCTCTCCTTTCTAGACAATGTGCCTTCCTATGGCTAACCTGGCTTAAATGTAGTCCTATTATAGACCTTGCAGATAAAGAAGCAACCCAGGATCCAGATGTTCTGGGATGACAACAGAAACGAAAGTTAACTGAAAATCCAAAACACTCACATGTTGAAGCGTCACTTCAGGGCTGCACATATCTCTTTAAGATATTTAATCTCCACCTGCTTAAGGTCTTAATTTCACATTCACTCCTACCCTTTGCAGTGGCCAGTTTGGCTGCCTTAATTTAAAAAGAAGGGGAGCTAAAGCATTCTGGGTTGAACCCAGCTCAGCATTAGGACCTTTATGTGTACTTTCTTGACTGGTAAAAAGAAAGTATAGTCTCATAATTACTGTATGTCTTATAAATAGTTTGTCTCTCATCCCTCTTACTTCAATATGACTGTTTACTGTCTTAACTGAGCATAGTGAATCAGGGTATCAATAACAACCATATTTCCTCCCCTTTTCATCTATATGTAGCATAGTACAGTTTCCACAGACCTCTTTACATGTTAATTTAGAAGACCTGACACTGCAATCTTGCTTGCTTGTACGAGATCTCAGAATCTAAAAGCCCCTCTACATACTTCTCCCCATGCTTCCAAACTTGTAAGTAGCCTATCCCTCATGAATGACTGTCTCTCTCATCTCTCACCACACTTTCAAGTTTATCCCAGAACAAAGTAAAGAACAAACATTTGGGGCACGGCCTTACTACCATCTCCTACTTAAACCCATGGCCGTACATCTACTTTAAAATTTTCCAATCCTTATGCTCTATTTTTCTTACCCCTCACAGAGCCCAGCTTCCATTTTTCAGTGCCACCAACCCCTAATCTATAGTAGATAGATAGATAGATAGATAGATAGATAGATAGATAGATAGATAGATAGATAGATAGATAGATAGATAGATAGATAGATAGATAGATAGATAGATAGATAGATAGATAGATAGATAGATAGATAGATAGATACTTTATTAATCCCAAGGGGAAATTCACATAGTAAGCACAATGTAAAGGAATAACGGAGTCTGGTTGCCTTGGTAAGATCTCTTGACTTTTTCATTTACATTTGTTCAGGTAATTAACTAACCTTTTATTAGTCATCTGAACTTCCAGCTCATCAAACATGTGAGGTGTGATTTGTATTGCTTCTTAAGAGGGCCAGAAGTGGTAAAGGGCTCTCTGCCTGTCTACCTTCCTGGGCCATACATTCAGCCTCATTAATTTGAGTAATTTCTGCTTCCACTAACAGGAATAGACAAAATAGTATAGACAGAAAAAAACAGCAACATTTGTAGTTATTATCCATATGCCCATGGTGATTCATTTTTTGACTTTTGTGGTTGTCTTTGAAAAAATGATAATTATATTACATTATGAAGACAGTTCCAAACATTTCAGGCAACAGAAGGCCAAGAAAATGAATTCTGCCATGAACAGATTGCAGGTTTATTCATAAATATTATTCCAGAGACAGGAAGTGGTAACTAGACAGTTGAGAACATTTAATAATTTAACAAAATAATATTTATGTCTTTAAAGCACATTTTTTGCTTTCTTCTTTATTCATAACTTTCTTTTTCAAGCCACAGACTTCAAGCATGGCAGGCAGGTACTTAACACTATTAGGTCAGGGTTTTGTCATATAATTTCAGCTGGGGTGTTTGTCATACCATGTGGCTTGACATCATGCAGTGCGATCAGTACACAGACAGATATTACAACACAGGCTGTAGGCCTAGCATATTGTCTCATAAATATACCTTTCTGGCAGAGAATTCGGATTTATGTCCTGCCTATTACATTTAATTTTGCATTTAATCAAACATTTCCTCTCACATTTTTTCACAGCCCCATGCCACCCCAGATGGGACCATATTGTTTTCAGAATTATTTATTGCAACTTGGGATCACAAACATAATCTTTCATCATTAAAATGTAGTTCACACCTGCTTGTGTTGTTTCTCTGTCGTACTTAAAGCTGTACTCTGCTAACCATTTTGCTTGCTTACTCGAATCTCATAACGAATTGGGATAATTAATAGTATTTAATCTAAATACAATCATTTTTCCAACTTTAAATGTACATAGGATTTTTGAAATTAATTGGCTGCAACACACCTGGTATGGCACTTGCTCAGCTCAAGGTCACAAAGTATTACAGAGGGTGGTGAAGACGGCATAGAATATTGTTAGCACCTTCAGGACATATGCAACGGTTGCTTCCTTAGAATAACAAACAGGTTTATTAAAGACCTCAGATATCCTGCACTTCTTACATCTACTTTCTGGCAAATGGTACATGACAATAAGCCTGACCTGACTTCAGTTGAATTCTAAATAAATCAGCCTTGAGTTTTCATTGTTCGGACAACTAATTTGACAAATTAGTTAACATTTAGCTCATTTGAGTCTGTACTCAGTGAAAAATGAATTGAGCTTGCGCATAAAATGCAAAAAATAACACAGAAGGTAATTATATCCTACTGTATAAGACACAAGTGATACAATCTCTATTCTATGTTGGTCTGTGCCTGCATAATCCTTTCATTTTCATGCAAATATTTATTAACTATTGCATGAACTATTCTATCTTGTGCTTGACAAAGCATGACAGAATGGAAAATGGAAAATGTTGGGCTAAGACTATGGCTAAACACCTTACGATCTCTGAATAACATTCCCACAGCCACATCCACTGTCAGACAGCACCTTAATTGGCTGTCATTGAACTTGTGACAATTTGGAAACTTGAAGCTTTTTGAAAGTCATAAGCAAGTCAGGTATTCAATCTTCCCCTGAGATTCCCAGATGTGTAATCTGACATCCTGAAGATGAGATCCAGCCAGGCTCTGACTAGAAGTCATGTAGTATGCCACCAGCCTTACCTGAATGAAAATTCTATTCTAGAAAAGTTCAAGTTGGGTTTTAGAGCTAATCACAGTACTGCCTGAAACTGCTCACTTAAAGTGGTTAATGACTTAATACTGACACAATAATGTCTTTACTCATACTTCTAGATCTGAGAGCTACTTTTTACCATATTTTTACCATTTTCCAGCACCTAAAACAGTATATTGACTTGTCTGGCACTGCCTTAAGCTGGTTTCAGTCATATGTAATTTGGACATAATTCCTTTTAGGTTTAGACGTCGGTCAGGAAGAAATATATGATAACAGAATATTATATGTGACAAGAATTGATCCTTAGTCCAGTACTATTGTCTTTGCAAATGGTCTCCCTGTGTAAAATCATCACAAAATGTAAGTTTTATTTCTATGGCTATGCAAATGATTCTCATTTATACATCAATCACACCATGTGACCTGTATGCTTTCAAATCTATAATGGATGAGCAGCAGCGTAATACATATTTTTATAAAGAAAAAACTGAAATTCTGCAAATTGTCTGTAGTGAAAAAATGGAATTTGATGTGAAATATTATTCTAGCTTTACAGATAAATGGAAAAGTAAAGAAGTTAGGTGTCATCATTGAGGTTGAACTATGACTACATATATGCAGATTACAGATGATACCAAGACAGTGGATTGTCAGATTATCTGGAATCCATTGAATCATTACAGAAGGACTTGGACAGCATGTAGGCTTGGGCAGATTTGTGGCAGAAGAAATGTAATGTAAGTAAATGCAAAGTATTACATATGAGAGGTAAAAATGTTAGGTTTGAATACACAATGGAAGATTTGAAAAATTGAAAATACACCTTATGAGTAGGATTTAGGAGTGGTAATAGATTAGTCACTACCAACTTCCAGACAGTATTCAGAAGCCATTAAGAAGGCTAACAAAATGTTAGGTTATATAGGATAATGTGTAGAATAAAAACAAAAGAGGTTATGCTGAAGCTTTATAATGCAATGATCGGACCTCGTCTGGAGTACTGTGGCCAGTTTTCATCTCCAGTCTACAAAAAAGACATAGCGACACTAGAAAATGTCCAGAGAAGAGCGACTAGACTGATTCCAGGGCTACAGGGGATGCATTATGAGGAAAGATTGAAACAGTTGAGCCTATTTAAGCAAAAGAGGAGACATAACTGAAGCAATGTTACTTTTAAAATGAGTTCTGCAAGAACATGAGGGCACAGTTGGAAACTTGTTAAGGGTAAATTTTGATCAAACATTATGAAGTTTTTCTTCAAACTAAGAACCATATACACATGGAATAAGTTGCCAAGTAATGTGGTAGACAGAGGAACTTTTAGGACTTTCAAAACTCAACATGATATTATTTTGGAAGAATTAAGTGGAAAGGAATGGCAAGCTTGGGTGAGCTGAATGGCCTGTTCTCATTTAGATTGTTCTAATCTTCTAAAATTCTAATATCTACACTATATACACACACGTACATAGATTTACATCCATTCATCCATCCATCCTCTAAATCCACTTATCCAGAGTAGGGTGACACAGAAGCTGCAGCAAACCTCAGGTGCAAGGCAGGAACTGTCCTTGGACAGAGGGCTGCCCATCTGGACTGTGAGAGGAAACCAGAGCACCCCAAGGATCCCATATAGAAACAGGGAGCACATGCATACTCCATGCAGGAAACACCTCAGACTTGAACCTCAGTCTCCTTGTTGAGAGGAAGCAGCACTACCACTGCACCATTTATACATATACACACACTAAGTAGCAAGTTTATTTTGGTAAATAAAATTATTTTGGTATTTTATTTTTGGTGCACATATTCATTGATGCAAAAAGCTTGCTCATCCAAATAGAAAATCATGGAATGGGTCAGACGTGTGACATGAGCAACTTTAGCCATGGCATGAATACTGATGTAAGACATGGTGGTACTAGCATCTCACAAACAAGTGGCCTTCTGGGATTTTCATGCACTACTGTAGAGATTATAGAGAATAGTACTATAAACAAAAAAACACCCAGTGAGCAGCTGTTCTGTGGGTGAAAAACACTGCTAATTAGAGAGGTCATAGGTGAATAGTTAGACTTATTTAAGCAAATAAAAAGACAACAAATACTCAAATAACAGTTCTTTACAACTGTGATACACAGAGGGGTATAACTGGATGCATAATGCATTAGCAAACAAGCTACAATGAGCACATGATCATTAAAACTGAACATGTCTAGGTTAAATCTCATTTCCTTTGTGAAGTGAAGGTGATAGGGTCAGAATTGAACATATGCAGCATGAATCTATGAATCTGTCCTGTTTTTTAATAGTCCAGGATGGTAGTGGTGGAATAATGGTGTAAGAAATGTCTTCTTTACACACATGAAGCTTCCAAATACCAAGTCAGCATAATTTGCTTGTCAATGTGTAGCTAAACATTGCTGCTGACAGAATGTTACCATTTATCAGAATTTTGCAGTGAAAAATAAATGTGTCTCGAGTGGGAAAAGAGATTTAATAATAATAATAATAATAATAAATTTTATTCATTGTGCCTTTCCATTTCCCATTTCAAAAGTGGATCATTGAGGAATGGTAAAAACGTTGTTTTGTTGGACAAAGCCAGGTTCCTTTTGCATCATGATCATGAAAGGATTGGAATTTGGCATATGGAACATGAGTCCATGGACCTGTAATGTTTGGTGTCAACAATGTGTGGAGTATGATTGTGTGGGAGACGTTTCTGGCACACATTAAGGTATCAGATACCCACTGAAGAATGTCTGAACAACAAGGCGTATCCGAATGTTATTACTGACCATGTAAATCACTTTACTGCTTCCCTTTTTTCAAATAAATACTTCCAGCAGGATAATGCACTATATCACGAAGCAGGCATCAACACAGGCTGGTTGTATGTGTCTAGGTCTCAATCTGATAGAGTAGGGGATGTCAGATTCAGAGGGGCACAGTGGCTATAGGTTTAATTGCAGCCACTCTCTTAATTTATGATCAGTTACTGCTGCTAACTAAACAGGCTTCTTTCTAACTGAATTTTAACCAACTCACTTTTAAGACTCAGAATTCATTTAACTGTTTCTTTTTTCCTTAATTAGGAGCCAAAGAAAAATGAAAAAGAAAAACCATGGACTAAAATCCCCAAGTACTTTATTAAATACATGTTTCTAAGTATTCTGGAGGTGAAAGGAAGTCTCACCCAGCACAAGATATAGTACATGTACTTAACAAAAGAGGCACTGAGTATACAAAATATGCAGTGGATTCAGAAAGTATTCACACCCCTTCACTTTCTATACACTTTATTGTGTTGTAGATTTAATTTTAAATTGATACATTTGCTATTGATATTGAATATTTTTCTGAAAACATGTGTTCACTTTGTCATTATCAGTATGTGTAGATTGTTGGGTAAAAATGAAAAATGTCTCCATTTAAAATTAAATCTACAACACAATTAAGTGGGCAGAAAGTGAAGGCTAAATATTTATTTTTGAATCCAATATATATATATATATATATATTGTCAGAAAAACGACCAAAAGACATCGAGAAGGTTTGGGGCAGCCACCCATTTAATCGTTTACGGCTGCTAAATGTATCAAAAAACAGAGACATGCTCATTCAACCGAGTCCAAAACAGAACTGATCTCTAGGAAGCAAGATGGCAGCTTTAAAGGCCAGTGGCGGAAGTGATGTCATCAAAACCGGAACCAGAAGTGACATCAGTGGCTGCCCCAGAGCCGGGTGGGATTTCCCTAGAATGGTCTGCAAAAGATCGAGAGGGAAAATTAGTCCACTCCACCACCCCCTAGTCTGGCATGGAACTACCTGTATTTAAGCCCTTTAGCTGTCTCCTAATCACACGTGACAATATATAATATATATATATATATTATATATATTATATATATATATATTATATATATATTTATATATATATTATATATATATATTATATATATATTATATATTTATATTATATATATATATATATATATATTTATATTATATATATATATTTATATTATATATATATATATATATATATATATATATATATATATATATATATATATATATATATGGGCGGCATGGTAGTGCAGTGGGTAGCGCTGCTGCCTTGCAGTTGGGAGACCTGGGGACCTGGGTTCGCTTCCCGGGTCCTCCCTGCATGGAGTTTGCATGTTCTCCCCGTGTCTGCGTGGGTTTCCTCCGGGCGCTCTGGTTTCCTCCCACAGTCCAAAGACATGCAGGTTAGGTGGATTGGCGATTCTAAATTGGCCCTAGTGTGTGCTTGGTGTGTGTGTGTGTGTGTTTGTGTGTGTCCTGCGGTGGGTTGGCACCCTGCCCAGGGTTGGTTCCTGCCTTGTGCCCTGTGTTGGCTGGGATTGGCTCCAGCAGACCCCCGTGACCCTGTGTTCGGATTCAGCGGGTTGGGTAATGGATGGATGGATATATATATATATATATATATATATATATATATATATATATATATATATATATATATATCCTCACAAGGTGGGTAGGCACTCATTACTCACAAATGAAACAAGTGGGTGGGGCCAGTGCTTTTGGAAAGCACAAATGAACATTTGCAAAACAAAACTTTCAATTTTGTAATTAGCAAGATAAAAATGAAAATAGCCTTTCTGGTAACTCGAGATGATTCCACCCACCTAAAATTGGGTTTTCCAAGAAAGAGTGGAACTGCACATTGGTAAATAAATAAACTGTGCAAACTGTGACTATTTTGGCAAAGAAGATGAGACATATGCATGTGTGTACTAATTGGAACATCTACCTCATTAATAGCAGAGGCAGAGGAGGGGAGAGCAGGAAATTATATGTGGTAGTTTGCCATACAAAGGAACATGTGTATGCATAAAAGCATCAGCTCCACTGTGGTAGTGGCAAGCAGCACCTGATAAGTGAAGGGGTTACGCTAATGTGTGGGTGTGTGTACTAAAGTACTAAAGCAGCAGCCACCTTAATGCAAGTATGTGTTCAGATACTGCACAACATTGCAAACATTGGTGTATGTATGTACTGTTTATATCTCTCTGTGTCATGGTTGGGAGGCTGAATCTGTGATGTACATGGGGTAATCTACCCCATTCATTCATTTTCTAAACCACTTCAACAGTTTCAGTGTTGTGGTAAACCAGTGACTATTCTGATTGATTAGGATGCCAGTCTAACTCTCACTGAGAAGTTAAACTAAAACACAGATTAACCTAACTTCTCAAAGATATGAGAAGAAAAGTAGATTACTTGGAGAATAATGCAAACTAATACAGACAGTTGTGCAGGTCTATATTCTGTAAAGCATCGGTACTAAGCATATGCCATTATGCTACCCACTTTAACTACTGGCTGTTATTAATCAAAACGTTCCATGACCTGCCTGCTCAGAGCTAATTAGAAGGTACATGTAATGTTATAACTGTTTGTGTAATGTGTCTTTGAATGATGTTTACCATTACCGCTGTTTCATATACATGTATGATGTATCCACTTCTTTACTTGCTTTTTTACTCCCTTATCCAAAGTCACAGTGAACTGTGCGCATATCCCAGGCATGGCAAGAAAAATCTCTGGACTGGACACTGTTCCATTACAGACCACACTCAAACGCAGCGGACCTCATTAAACGTCTAAATTAACTTTAGCACGCACGTTTTTTGAATTTGTAAGGAAACCGAACTAGCTGAGGTTTAAAAAAAAGACAAGGGAAGTGCAAACTGCCCTTAAGTAATATCTGGACCAAGTGCTCACGTTAACCACTCTGAGGCGCTACATGTAACTGAAGTAGTGCTAGCTTGTATTCATAAATTACTTAAACAATCAACATCCGGGATGGAGAAAGTTGGTGTGTGTGTGTTCAGTAGCAGCACCCCGTTGTGCTCGCACGCGTGCAAGACTGTGCTCTTTTTCTTCATTTTAGCGCCCAGCTGCCTGCATGAATTCACGTGAATGGTGTCTACTTAGCCTAAGTCTCAAGACCCCAAGGTGCTCGGCATCACGATGGACCACACATGTGTCTGAACTTGAGCTTGACTAACCCAATTCACGTTGTTTTCCACATGAACCGAAAATTATCTGTGCAGTTTAGGAAGACCTGAAAACAGCCAGGTGGAAGGCTAACCAGGTCGGCAGCCTGGAGCCCCGCTACTCTTAAATGAAAGAAAAGCAAAGTAAAAGTGACGCACCCGTCCGTCTTCACTCATACTTCGCGCAGGGTGACCCCATCATCTGTTTCCCGGAAACAGGCAGCGTTTCAAAAAAGAGCATCACTTGCGAATGCAACGTAAAACTTTCGCCGCAAGAACCTCGAAGTATTTAGTATTCTCACCTTGAGTAATTAGCCGCCAAAAATGGAGACGCCGAAAAGTGAGCTTCGCCGGGACCCTGCACAAGCCATGACGGCGTCATTCGCTGCGCTGTGGCTGCGGTCCCTTCAGATTGTCGAAGGTGTCAGTTTTATCTGAAAGGCGGTTTGCCACTGGTGACCGTGGGCTTGACCTGTGAAGACCATAAAGACCACCGATTCAGTCTGAGGCTAACCGCATCCCCCCAAGCGAGCAACTTATCTGGGGACCGCAATCATTCCTTACAATGCCCACCTACAGATTTCCGATGGGCTTTTCCAGATTCTCTACGGCTGTTTTGTCGCTGGAGGTGGCGCACGAGATCTGCCACCTCCTCACTTAGCGATAGACGCCACTCTGCCCGGTCTCTGCACGCTTTTCAGAACGCCTCGTCACACTCAGCAGCGCATCACGGTTTCATGAGTGGAAACTCTGACGGTGCGCACCCGGGGCTTTCTCGGATACTCTTCCTCCTGACACAAGCTTTGTCTCTCTTCACTCTGAATGCGTTTCTCAAGGCCTTTGCCTCTCTCAGATATGCCCTTAGGCCTCAGTGTCCCCATTTGGGCACTGGTTCTGTGTTACTCAGCTGCCTTTGGTACAGAAGCCCTTGAAAATGGACATTTAGGTAAGGATATTTTTCTGTCTCTTTTTGTTAGATTATATGAGATTATTATTCTTATTTCCATTCTGCTCTGGGTGGCCAGCAAGACTTCTTTTTGGGACCTGATGTAAAGATCCAGATTCAGGACAGCTGTTGTTTGTGTGGTACTGCATAAAGGGTAGACAGTGTGACTGATCATGTTTACAAACACAGAGTTAGAGCATATCTGAGGACACTTGTACACCAAGCATTACACAACTACATTGACACACAAAGACATGGAACTAAACTATATATACACTAACAGTGTTAGATGCCACATTTGGTCACACACAAGCCTGGGTGAAAATACACAAAGTAAGGCCACATTTGCCAGTTTACATTTACACAGACACAAATTCAGCAAGAGCATACACACTCAAAATGCCAATTCACATATGAGAAACACCAGTGTAGAACCAGTGTATGTGCCTTTATGAATTGTGGCTGTCGACACTCATTCCCTCAGTTCACATACACACATGATATAAAGATATAGAAATATTCACTCATATATCATCTGGGTACAAATACAGTATATACTGCCATGTGCTAAGGTAAGACATGTAAGGACTCACACAAAGAAAATGTTTGTGGAGACACATACTGACATGCAACCAGAATACACCTCAGTTCACACATACATGGACACACATATGGGAATAGAGCAGTGTTGGAGGACAGACACAGCTGCCCAGTAAGACCCACATACATAATACAAACTGTTTTTGCAAAAATTACACATGCTTAGTCAAGTGGCACCAGTATACTGTACACATGTTGTCAGGGATGTCTTTAGATAATTCACGTGAAGACAAATATACTTGAAGATGTACATTATGAATGATGCTAGGGCACAGAAAAATGGATAGAAAAGGACTGAAAATAATGGGGAATGTTAAGGTATTGTAGACTTTTTCAACCACAGGTCAGGTTATGGCTCACAACTCTTTAGCAATTGGATGGGGACACTTTTTATTCAGTAGCTATGCTATGTAATTATTATTATTACCATAATAATTTTACTTCATTGAATTCCTGCAGCTGCTTAAATTATAAATAAATGTGGTGTTAGAGGTAATGGTATGCGTGAAAGATATTGTGGTTGTCACCTCAATTTTACTCCATTTTGACTTGGCAGCTAACAACCTGTGACAACCAGGACTGTTTTTCTTACGGGGCAGAATAATTCCATGTTAAATAACTGCAAACAGTCTTATCACCTGTCTCAAATTTGGCCCGAAAAATGTGTTTAATTTGTGTAACATTTAGAAGGCACATTCTGTAGCATTTTAGATTTGAGTATCTAAATATATACAGTAAATTGCAATGGCATGGATGCGAACAGCATGGCTGAAGTTTTTCTTGAAGACCTGTGACCAAGCGTCTTTCTGAAAGGCTGAAATTTACTTGGTTATTTTATTTTATTTTTTTTTTTTGATGTAGCTGAACTGTGAAGGCTCGGCCAGTACTTGGATGGGAGACCACCTGGGAACCCCGAGTGCTGTAAGCTCTTAGCCATTAGCATTGTTCTTGGGCGGCACGGTGGCGCAGTGGTAGCGCTGCTGCCTTGCAGTTAGGAGACCCGGGTTCGCTTCCCGGGTCCTCCCTGCATGGAGTTTGCATGTTCTCCCCGTGTCTACGTGGGTTTCCTCCGGGCACTCCGGTTTCCTCCCACAGTCCAAAGACATGCAGGTTAGGTGGATTGGCGATTCTAAATTGGCCCTAGTGTGTGCTTGGTGTGTGGGTGTGTTTGTGTGTGTCCTGCGGTGGGTTGGCACCCTGCCCAGGATTGGTTCCTGCCTTGTGCCCTGTGTTGGCTGGGATTGGCTCCAGCAGACCCCCGTGACCCTGTGTTCGGATTCAGCGGGTTGGAAAATGGATGGATGGCTGGATGAACTGTGAAGAGAAGCTAGATGGAGGGCAAGTTAATAACTGTAGTCTCAGCAGTATTAGTGAAATGTGTACCTGTAATATAAATACACAACTTGTGCTACCCATCTAAGACAGGGTAAAATGTAAGTAATCAATGTAGACCTAAGACCATTAACATTTGGAGTGCAGCATGCAATGCATATATCTGTGTTTGGTATAGGTAAAAGCATTGTAAATGTTTGTGATGTGCCGTTGTTGGAATGACAGGTGTAATGCATTTTATTATTGCAAATGCTTATGATGCGCCATCTGTTGGAATGATAGAGACTTAGCAACTGGACAGACAATTATCCATTAATTAAGGTGAATATAAATAGAGAGTGTATGCATTTATATGTGTGTTCTAAGCTGGTTCAGATGTTTGACCCTTTAGTTAGTAGCAAGGTATGCTTGACCAGATGTGTTTTTCATGGCTGATAACTAAGATTGTCAAACTCATGCCTTTAGTACATCAAAGTTGAACATTGAATCTAATAGGCCTGAAGAAGGGAATGCAGGACAAGATATGGAGTGGGTTTCCATTTACCCATCTTTGTATTTTCTTAACCCATTTTTATTTGATCAGAGTCACAGAGAGAGAGTGGGCAGTTTAGAGTTACCAACTGACATTGTAAGCTTGTCTTTATACTATGAGAGGAAACAAGCATGCAAATCCCTTTCAAAGCTTGATGTCCAAACTCTGTGAGGTATCATTGAAACATGCAGCACCATGCAGTTTTCAGTTTCTGATTTTCCTCTAACATCCTGTGACCGGTAGACAGAATAGCATGGGTCACTTCAAAATGCTGGTGTATCAGCTGAGAATCCGTTTAATAAACCAGGCAAAACAAAAACTGTGCATGATGGCACCAACAAAAAAGATGGTGGATCAGCCCAACAAGCAAAAGGCTTGAGTTACTTAATGGAGCTTGCTGAAGGTCAGGTTCCACATCCAAAATCAGACACCATCCTCCGGGGACCCTTCAGGTTTTATAAAGCCTTCATCGTAAGGGGCAGGGCCAGCTATAAGCACTGCAGCCAGGTTGTTTGCCTTTCACTTGGAGGCTTTTTGGAGTCATAGGTGGACAAGGAGAAACAGTTATTGTGAACTTCTCCTCTTGTCCTGGAATGGTATTGCTTATGACAGCAGAACTATGAAGGGAATCCCCAGGCGCACATGCATGGCAATCTCTAAAAGTCTTATTAGATTAACATTGACCACTCTAAATTCGCTTCAGTGTGTCTGAGTGTGGGTGTGTGATTTAGTCCCTCTGATGCACTGGCACCCTGTTTTGAGATTAATTGGATTAATTGGGTGGTTAGAGAATGTACGTATTTATAAATTTGTTTCTACTACAAAAATGTTCATTTTTTCATTAATCATTTTAATTTGAACTATTCTGTGTGGACATAAATAGCAAATAATTCAATAGTTTACTCCAGTTTAGAAGTATTAGATTAAAATACTCCATTTCACCATCCACGTAGTCATTTGTTATACACAGCTTTTTCCTTATTTAAAAAGAAGTAATCTTGACACAAATGGAACAAGGTGGGAACCAAATCTACACAGGATTTCAGTTCACCACAGTTCCACACTTAATATGAACACCTACACAATAAGCCAATGGACAGTTTCCAGCCTACTTAATGGCACATCTTAGACTGTGGCAGGTTACTGCACTTCCCAAAGAAAACACACACATACACTAAGATGGAGGAAATGCAAATGCCACACCAAAAGTACCAGATGGAAAAATCAAATTATGGTCCAAAGACTGTGAGGCTGCCACATAATCCGCTTGATCATTGTTCTGCCCAATAGATAAAAGTGCTAAATAAAAACTCATGATAACCACAAAATGGAGACAAAGTGTAAGTAACTGTGATATTTGTGTGTAGTATCTAGTCCCATGACCCTGAACTGGTTTAGGTTTGAAGAAATATATAAATATATTATCCATTTAATTTTATCTGTCTTATGGTAACTTGCTGGATTATCAAAAATGTTATAATTCAACATTAATATTTCAAATAATTATTTATTATATACTGAACTTCCTTCCAAAATTAAATGCAGATTACTCAAGAATGGAATTAAGGGCTGAATAAAATGTTACTGAACATCTGAAAATTCATTTGAATACAATACATTATGTTTAAAGCTTAAAAAGTAATTTGATTTTAAAAAATGTGATGATGAGTGCATTGGTTTGTGGCTTTTTAAAATTGTATGCTTAATTTAGAGAACAACATTGCACAACCTGATATTTGCCACCTTTCAGCTTAATAAGCAGAAGTGATATGGAGTGGTTAGATGCAAATCAGTTGAGCTTGCAAATTGCTGTAACACACCTCGCTATCAGTGGCCTCCGCTTGAGATTACTGAGGTCTGGACTGAAGCATGGTAGGGTTTAGTGCAAGCAGATATTTCATTATCGCAGGAAAAAGCAAGCAATGCAAAAACAAAAAAATTCTTGAGCTTTAATATTCTTGTTATTCTTCATGTGCATTGCTGAGATACTCAGACCAGTATATGCCCAAAAGGAAATAAGCCTGTCTAACCCTGTACTTGTCTTTTTTTAAAGGTGCCAAATGCAGGCAGAAGATTTTGCAGCTGGTGGGCACCATGGGGCAGAAAATGACTGTTCTATTTACTTTTGAAGAAGAATGTAAATCAGACTGCACTAATGTGCTCTACAAAAATGGCACTAAAATTGCAGAGAAGGATCAAAACCCACGTGACCCAAGATTATCTTATGAGTGGCAGAAAAATATCACAATGACTATAGATGCTCTCCAGCTGAACGACACTGCAATTTACTACGGTATCATATATAGCCCAGGCTCCAGCAAAATCCTCAGAGAGTCCAATTGTGTTAATTTGACGGTTGTGACAGAAGACATCAGCCAAGAAAACCAAACTGGTAAGACAGCCTTGACACCCCAGCTTTTTACTTTTCCAGAGATAACTAGAATCTGTAAAGCCATTGATGACAAATCACAAAGCTTGTAGAAACCTTTTCATGAATTTGTTTCAAGTGGGCTAAAAAATGAAAAGATGTCTAAAATAACTTTATTTGTAACATTAGTTTGTTGTGTTTACAATTTTTCATGTTCATATTTGTGGTTCAGTCAGCATAGTGAAACAATGGTAAGTACTGCTGCCTCACACCTCTAGAGTCTTCTACCTATACTTTAGTTGTTCATCTCCGGTCTACATAGATTTTTCTCTAGGTACTAGGTATTTTTTGTACACATCCCAAAGATACAATGCAATACAACTTGTTTTTTTGTATACTGTAGTGCTCTTCACTGAGTGCAGACACAGAGCACTGTGAACAATTCTTAACTAAAATACCAGAATAGATTATACTAATTACTAAATACAGAACTGGTACATATATAAATGCAGATTTGTTAAAACACACAAAGAACAAGGTATAACTTATTAAATATAAATTGAAACCAAACAATATCTGTCCATTATTGGAATGAAAAACTATAGCCAGTTGACAATGGTGGAGATAAAAATTGTAAAAGAGTCCTGGGGCCTCATGTATAAATGGTGCGTACACACAGAAATGTTGCGTAAAAACGTTTCCATGTTCAAATAGCGATGTATAAAACCTACACTTGGCGTAAAGCCACGCACTTTTCCACGGTACCTCATACCCTGTCGTACGCAAGTTCTCTGCTCGGTTTTGCAGACTGGCGGCACCCAGCATCAAAGCAGTGCTACTGTTCCTGTGTGGTTACCCTTTCTTAGATCCACATCCACGACAGCGGCTTTATCAAATACACTGAAATTAACCGCATATCGTTCATAAATTTAATGCATCTGATTGTAATTAACCTGTAATAATATAATGGTCCACAGAATGGTCAAACTATTCTAAATACCATAACTGCTTTAGCGTTGTTACTCTCACTGCACCTTCACCTTCTGTCAGCTACTCCCGTTAGGTGTTGCCACAGCGGATAATCTTTTTCCATATTACTCTCACTGCACCACTCGGAGTATTTATATCACTGTATCCGAGTGTGAATCACAGATCTACAGCGATTGGAAAAACAATTATCGTTATACAGCATCAAGCACTTGCCGCCTCAGCCATTCTCTATTTGAACTGCTCTCATCCGACCAACGCTTCAGAGCCTTTCCTGTTCGGACCTCACAGTTCACAAACAGTTTCATCCCAAGAACTATACACACACTCAATCTGTCCACCAAGTGCTCCTTGTAGAACTGTTTGTACTTGCAAGTTACCGTGAGGTAATTGTACTTATGATACAGTTATAATATTGCACAACCTGAGCCACTTTATAAAGCGCGTATTTACATATGATGACGATATCATTTTTAAGATGAAATGCAGCAAAATGTGTTTATTATATTATCCAGATAAAACTTTAACTACACGGTGTTCCTGCCTCGCACTGTATTCATGCTGTGGCTGGCGCGACACTGGAAGGATAGATGGATAGAATAATTAAACATTACGAAGATATTTCGATGTTCCATAAAAGTTTTGAAGAATCTGCGTTCTAAGCTTACAGATGGCTTAACGTCTATTACAGAGCTGACTGTGTGGCGATTGGGTATTTGGAGAAAGAAAAGTAAGAACAGGAATTGGAGGTTACGTTTGAAAAAGACAGTACTTCTGTAATAAAGCATTTCATTGAAGGTCGCGCATGGCGCAGCAAGCATCTTGTGTAAGACATGAACAATCACTGCGCCACCGTGTTCCCTTGTTTAATAACATGCTTTAACTCATATCATCATGAAAATGATATCACGTATACTTCTCAGTATTTTAATTATTCAGACAGCTGTAATATTACGAATGTAATGGATTCTGTGTCCTGTCGGAAGAAGAGCACGTAGTGATTCAGGCACATAGAGCACATATAAGATCAAATACAAAACAAAGCATTTAATGTGCTACTTTAGTTACGATGGGATTTGAGAAACTAGTAAATTAAACAATTTTAAAATGAAGTTTATGATGTTCTGCTTTAGTGACAAAATAAACTATGTGATTAAAGTGGAAATTTCGAGATTAAAGTTGATATTTCATGCTTTTTTTCACACTGTGTACCTTTTTTTTCACTGTACCCTAATAAACGTTCATATGACACTCAGACGGTGGGCTACGAGTCACCTTTTCACGCCGACTTTGATATGTGACAACTTTTTTATTTCAGGCACTGTTGCGACTTTGTGAACTTGAGCTTTCGAGTTTCTCCGACACGCTATGTCACTCGATCAACTTCCTTTTGTTGCTTATATAACTGTTTAAACCAAGAAATAGTACGTTTTTCTTTGCCTCCATTTGGTATTCACTGAAATTCTTCTATTTTTCCTTGTACTTTTGCCATTGCCTTTTCATAGAACGCTGGGCTTAAGGGCTATTTATATTGATTTGCATATTCAAAGAGGCGTAATTCTGGGAGGTATTGGGGCGGGTTTGGCTTTTGTGCTTACGTCATGTTATAGTGCGAATTCTACGCACGGTGTTATGCATGAGGCCCCAGGAGACCACGGCAATCTGGCTGCCTACCCACTCCTTGGTTTTCAATAGTGGAGTCTGTACTGGCCATTCAATCTGAAGAGAGAATAATTCCATCCGATGATTCAAACACTCCTTTATCTGGGATGACTTTTCCATATTCCACATCAATATACAGAGAAAAGAACCAGAATACAGGAGGGATAGTAACTTTTTAAATTATTGTGATACTTATATTTCTGTACAAATGACTAACACACAGAAATTAAATATGCACAGCTAATCAGCAACTCTAGTCAGGGTATGCTAAACTAAAGTAGTGAGTCTTCAGCCTGGATTTAAAAGCTGAGACTGAAAGGGCATCTGTTATATTAGCAGGGAGATCATTCCACAGCTTTTGGGCCCTGCAACTAAAATATCGACCTTTCACTGTTGTTTTATTAATCCTTGGAATCTTAAGTAGGCAGGCATCTTGAGATCTTAATGTAAACTCTGGCTTATAAATAATGATAAGCTCAGATAAGTAAGCAGGACCTTTCCATTTAATATTTAATAAGTTAAAAGAAGAGTTTTGAAATTGGCCCAAAGTCTAACTGGGAACCAGTGTAAGTACTTGAGAACAGGAGTTAAGTATTCATTCTTTCTGGTTCATGTAATAACTTTTGCAGCAGTATTTTGAATTAACTGAAAGCTGCATAAAGAATGATTAGAACAGCCAGTAAATAATTAATTGTAGTAGCCAATCCTACTAGAAATAAATGTATGAATTAATTTCTCACTGTCTTGCATATTTGGAAAACATCTTAATCTTCCAACATTTTTAAGATGGAAAACACGTTTTGGATAGTTTTGTTATATGTGTGATGTGCATATTATGTTAATTGGCAACTCAGTACTGGCCAAATGTGGTCCGCAACATGCTGGAACCAAGTAGCTGGTTGTTAGTGGGATAGGCTAAAGCCCCCACAACCCTAATTTTGTATTAAATGGGGTATGTGATGAATAGATGTTTATGTGGTGTACTTTGTGGCATAAAACATTTCAGGTGTCTCTTGTTTCTTTAGAATATGCCCCAGTGGCACTATTTTTAAGTTAGAATGTTTACAAATAATTCTGTTCATCCCTCTTATTGTAATAACCTTTGGAAGTCAGCAAAACAAATTACTGGGATTCCATTTAAATGAGGCAGCTTCTATTACTGCAACTAGTTGTGCTACTCAATGTTATTACTCGCTGCACTGAACAACATCACAGTAGTTTTCATCTCCATCTAGTTCATCTCCAGTCAAAACCTTTGAACCAACCAAACAAGGTTGATGAATTGACTTGTCTCCTCCTATTTATTTTTTACTGTTCTTATGTTCAAACCTTGGTTGCCTCTTATTACTGAATTAAATAATGTTTCTTAGCCATTTGTTTTTTCTAGGTAATTCTGCTGTAGAGTTACTAAAACATAACCTATTAGTGATGAAAAAAACTTAAAAACAGAATGACATCCAGTTCAGCATTTTGACATTTATGAGTGGATAGTGCACATCCCATAAAGCAGCAGCCAATATTGATAAGAAATTGCCAATTCCTATTCAAAGTGTATACAAAATAACTGGACATTAGAAGCATTTATCAATCTATCCATCCATCCAATCATCCATCTGAGGTATGAAAGCTAAATGGAAGTGGATACAATTCAAGTTTATCAGCAGCTTATCTGTGATCACTTCAGACCATCCATCCATTATCAAACCCGCTATATCCTAACTACAGGGTCACGGGGGTCTGCTGGAGCCAATCCCAGCCAACACAGGGCGCAAGGCAGGAAACAAACCCCGGGCAGGGCACCAGCCCACCACAGCACTTCAGACCAGTTTTTAGAAAATGGGTTCAATATTTAAGGTTGTTTCAATTTCAATTGCTACATTGGTATCACCTTCATACAAAAATAAAACACATCCTGTCTGTCAGGCATTTTCCACGAAGCTCTGCACACACTGAAAGACGTACCCTGACTTTCCATTGTCTTTCTTCTATAGCAATACTGAGGAATTAAGTCTGCAGGCTGAGTCAAGATATGTACCACCTTTCATAATGCCTTGTGCATTTTGTAGTTTGCCAGTTACAGTACATGTCTTGTTTAGAACTGTTGTCTTTATATATTTAGAACTGGATCTGTTATATTATATAGCATGCTTGTCTTGTAAGTGCCGGTATGCTTTATATAAAATAGAACAAATTGAAGTTATAAATCCACTGTCATGAAAAGGCCAGATGTTTTAACGTTTAATGCTGCTATCTGAGACTATGCAAGAGGCTTTTTATTCATACTCTTGGTGGAATAATAAGGAAAAATGTTTGCAGTTTTAGAAAAAATAATCCTACTAATGCATTTGTCGAAACACAGGCAACTAACCACTATCCTTAAGTCACTTGCTTACATGTAGCATAATAAACATGAGAGTAACACTACACACAGCAAGGGTCTGGACTTTCTTCTACACCTCCTTGTACAGTTGTAAAAGTAAAAGCAACTGTACTCCTGTTGCTGTGGAGGCGAGGGTTGTTTTTTTGCTTTATTTTTATTCACCCTTTTACCACCTTCATCACTTCCTACACATTTAATGATTTTATATGTGACATCAGTTCAGGTATTGCCATCTTAATAGGGAGCAGAGTAATCTTCAGGCTGTGCCCATGTTTTTTAAAATCTATTTAATACCAAGGATGCTCCATTAGAACAATATTGTGTTTTGTAGAAGTGTTAAAACATACAATGCAAAATGATAGTTACATATAATAAAATTCACGAGTTTAAGAGAAAAATATATCTTAATGCCCAAACCATGCTGGAAAAACAGCCTATTGACAAAGAGACACCATGCTTCAGATTAATGTAAAAATAATGGTAAACATCTCAATAGGATCTATTGGGTTAACTTTGGCTACATCTCATTAAATGTGACTACCTCAGGACCAACACACTATAGGTATTTAAGTGAGCCATATTTTTATTTCTAATGCACATCCGAGTATTTCTTACCCAATTAAAATTTTTGTATTGAATTTAATATGAAGAGACACCAAGCAACTCATCATCCTCTTCATGACGTAACATAAATTAAAGTTGTCAAACCTGTTTAACTCAGTGCTGTGTTAAGGAGGAACCTTTGTCTATTCTGGCATAATTGAACAGGACACTGGACAACTGCAGGGCTTATTCACACACAAATACATACTCACCGTCATTCAAGCTCCAATTGACGATCGTCTTTTAGCCTAACAATGTTTTTGAGAAAGTGGGAGGAAATCTTCATTGAGATGGGTGGAGTATGCAGTCTGAATATGGGCAATGACTGGGTGTGGGATTCAAACCCAGGATACTAGATCCATAAGGCAGCAGCGTTAACCCCTGCATCACCTAGTATAACAGATCCAATAAAGTTACTTAGCCTTATTGGTGAAAATTGATGTTAATTGTATATTTAAGGATCCCCTCTCACACACAATGCTCCAAAATGTGACTGTTAACAGGACTATAGCTGGATTGTCTCAGTAAACCTACCAAGAAGTCCATTATTTCTTCTTAAAATTACTTTTGAAATTATATCCATGTATTCAATTAAAGACCCTACACATCTTACTTGAATGAGAAATGCAATCATGTCTTCCTTTTTCATAGCAGTTTGTTTAGCTGCAGTCCCTAAACAGAAATATTCCTTATCAGCCCTACCTTCTGCTCCAGTTCAACTGTTTGGGACACACCAAGCCAGACTTCTTTTATTGTTTTTCAGATACACATGTAGGGACACCGTCACCTGAAAAACAGGACACCAAGACAATGCTCTTCATCATCTTCATGGTTGTTATTGCCATCCTACTATTAGTGTTGGGATTCACACTCTTCCTCATATGGGATCGGAACAAAGGTGAGTTGGGTGGGGGGTTATTAATACTTCCTACACCATTTTCCGATTGTTTATTAGCTATGCTTTTGCTAGCATACTTACAGGAATCAGCAACATGCAAAGCAGAAATCATTCAGTTAAACCACAACCCTTTCCTTTCAGGCATCTCCAGCCCACACATTTTGAGCAGCAAACAGCAGGTAAGAAGTGCATTGGGCAAGTGTGTGTGCGTGTGTGTGAAGTAATTGCAGTAGTGTTTTTGTAACTGAGAGTAGGGCAGATGTGAATTGCAGATGTGTTAGTTGCCATTGCAGAAGTGCACGTACTGGCCAGAGAGTTTGTGTGTGTTTTTAATAGTGGCACAGTTGACATAGAAGAGAAGCCCTATAGGTGACTAAAGTCACAGGATTTAGCAGTGGCATGTGTTTTTAATTGGTGGCCCAATGGTTATCTCTGGTGTCTCATATCTTCAGAGACTTAGGTTCAAAGCCTAGCCCAGGCATTGTATGTGGTGAGTTTGCACATTCTCCCGTACTCCAGATTTTCTGTCAAATCCCAAAAATGTGCATATTGAATTAATCGACAAGTCAAAGTTGTGAAGATGTGAGCCCTATTATGACTTTGTGACCAGTGCTACCTGGATACAAACTTGCTCCATGTGACTGTAAACTGGATGAGAAATGGTTGTGTAGGAATTGTCATCAAAATTGTAGGTATTATCACCCTGTGACAGAAGCGATACATAATTTTGTAACAAAGCAATTGGTTGGGCAAATTCTAGTGCCAATTGCAGCAGAGTTTATGTTTTTGCAATTGTGTGTGCAAGACAACACCAGAAGAGGTAAATATCCCCTTATCACTGAACCCTTGAGTAACTATCCACTTTACTTTGTGCTTCTGTTTAAGGAGAGTAATGTCCATCATTCTACACCTGTCTATGCAATTGAGTATGGTGAATTAGACTTCCAGAAGTGCCCGGTTACAGAAGCCAACCAGGAAGACCACGTGGAGTATGCTACAATTAGGTTTCCAGATGAGGCAGTGGCCCAAGGCCACCAAGACAGTAATGTTCAAAATCAGCTCCAGCAGCATTAAGACTAAAGCCTCCAGTTTCTTTGGGTGTTCTGGAAGTGGGATATTAATAGGCTGCATATTCAAGACAGTCCCTTTCCTAGCACAGTTGACAGCTGCCCATGAGTTTTGTGCCTTTGTCTGCCTCAAAACTCTGGTGACGCATAAAGTAGGCATAAAAGACAGCAATGAACTGTGACTAAAATATTAAGACGCAAGTGAGCACAAAGATACATGCTGGTTCAGCTGGACACTCCTTGATGCAGTGTTGGCCTTCCATGTACAGTACTTGCTTGACTATCCCTCCGTTTTTCATGTGAAAGACAATGATGTGCAAAAAGAACTAAACAGAACAACAATAAAACATTGCTTTGAATAATTTAGCTTCACTTAAGCAACTGCATTTTTTATTTTACATGTTCTTATATTTATACGGAATCTGGAAAAAAAAAAAAAAAAAAAACTTTTCTCTGCATACATTGTGCATTATTTAACTGTAACGTTTCATAAAAAAAAAATATTCATTCAAGTCTTGGAAGTTTAATTCTGCATTATCAACACTGCAAAATTATCTCTGCTGGGAGTGTAAATGTAGGTATAAGGTAAGTGTAAACAGAAAATAAACATTTGCTTTATCAGGCAAGTATTACATATCCATTTTATTTACACATACAATATAACTGTGTTATAATAAATCACTTCATCTTAAGAATGACCCTATGACAAACTATGAGTATTTCCTGAAGTTAACGTAAAAACCCTCAACTGCAATGATTCATAATTAAAAATGGCGTAGGGCACAAAAACAACCCAGAATGAAATCCTTGTGATCAAACATAATATTTAATATTCTAATATGTGCAGTCTGCAGTTTCACCTTGGGTCATCAATAAAGTATCTCTTTATCTTTGATTAAAAAAAAATCTTAACTCAAAAATAAGAGCTACTTTGGATATTTCAGTGTTCTTCCATTATAGGGTTGGTGGGGTACAACATCTTGTAGAGGTAGAGTTAGCATCAAGGTAGAACACCACCTCTGATGAGACACCAAACTATCAAATGGATAAATTTACAAACATTCTCATGGAGGCTAAATTTAGAATCATTCATCAACCAACGTGGGATATGGGAGGAAACCAGAGTATAGGCAAGAAACCTCTAAATACTAATATCATGCAAAAATCAAACCTCAGTATTCTAAATTCTCATCTCACTCTGAACTTCCTTTTCATTGTTTTTTCTAATCTTATTTACTTATCTGTATATGTTTTTATTATTAGCCAGTAATCTCAGTAGCTAGTTTCACTCTTAACATCACCAATCATAATCTAAAGTATATCTTAAGCCAACAGTTTTTCGAAGCAGCTCTGCAGTCAATGTTAACAACGAGTGAATGTTTATTTTAATGGAAAAAAAAAAATTCTGCAGCAAGTAAAAAATTCAAATAGCACATTGTCCATTGAGATATAAAGATGTTTTGGTCCAAAAGTGGATGTGTTCAGTGGTGCCAGCCACCAAGTGAAACTTAATCTTCACAAAACTATGATTGGATGGTGTAATTTCCATCATGGTCACTGGCAAAGTATAGCGGATGAATTAATTCATTTAGAATAATCTACTTTATACATTTTAGAATACATTTCTAATTTAATTAAACATGGGAGAACTATGAATTTATACATTTTAGGGATGTAAATGACAATCTTTTATTGAATGATAAGAAACATACTTATTTAGGCTAAATGTTTAGCAGTTATTGCTGTTAGTCACCTTAATGATAGTCTTAGTGACATCAAAAAATGCAGAGTGTTGTCTGAATATGAAATTTAAAATTCAAAAGTAAAGTAACTATGCATTTCAGTAGTACTGGTACAGTAACTCACAGCATGCTAATAACATCATGCAATAGCTTTCATGATTAAAACTGCATATTTTCTTTACCTTGTTCTTTTTACTGTCTACTGGAAAGTCATATTGAGGAGGCTAGAAATCTATTAATACATACAACTTATCTAGGGCAACATTCTAATCGTAGCATAACAGATTGTAATGCTGTAGTTCAGAAGTAGTCAAAGGATTTAATTTATATGGAAAAATGACTAAACACTGTGAGTAAAGGCATATTTTGGAATACACTTCTGAAGTATTACAACATAAATAAGATGTCCAAAATTTAATCACATGTAACATACTAGCTCTGACAGCCAATTCCCAGGAGTGCAAATTATAGCCAGATAGTCATATAAGACAAACTAGAATTCATCCATGCCAATGTACATAGAAGAGAGTCTCCCTCTTGAAGGACATAAAAATAAAAAACACTTTAAGATAGCTACAAATAGATGATTCAGTATTGACCTTTGCAGCACTGGCTACAAAAGTGCTCCTTGCATTACTAGAAATCTCTAAAACATGCATAAACACTCATACAAACACTTTATCTGTACTGTGTGTCTGGCACAATGTCCATCACATCAGTACATCAAGTAGTTCATCCGTTAGGCATTTGGCATTTTCTACCTGTGCTACACACTATACTCCTGTGCTGCCTAAATACTAATACTTCATCTTAGCCACCTAACAATCAGCTTTTCAATTGGATATATTATGTTCTCATTGTTTAACATACATATTAGCTTCAAGGAGGTGTGCTTTGTATTTGTCAGCCTAGCCACACAGGATTATATCTACTCTTAAGAAAACTCCAAAAACAAAGGAAACTGTCATTTTTATATAAAGATATATTTCAAAATAGTATACATAAAATGATATAGAAATGTAAGAGAAATGAATGGATACATAATACACCTAAGTGTCATTGGTCAGTATTGTCTTGACTTTCAATGACATCAGCTACCAGCAAGCAATGCTGTTTAGTAACAGATACCCAGTAAAAAAGTAGCACAGATTAACAGGTTGGATTAGACAAGTACACATCCTACAACCTGTTAGACAATTCCACAGGTCTTGGATCATTAACAGAGCTCATATTTAAGACCCAGCCTGCTGAAGTATCAGGATCAGAATTAACCTTTGTAATTCAAAATAGTCAAGCCAGTGAGCTCTTACAGTCAGGGAGTGAATTTCTTATGGTTGTATCTGTACTCAAACTGGTTGACATCAAACTTCCTCTTACACCCTGCATAATTCATGTATCGAATCTTCCCAAACACTGCTCTTTCAGACCACCCTTGATCATGAGTTCCACAGATTGACCACATACACCCTGCAAAACAAATATAAAAATGTTCAAATACAGAAAGTTTACTTGAAGGAAATATGGAAGCATCAGTATTAAAAGCAGATACAGACCAACATATCCATTTGGGTCTCGTCCATCTAGCTCATATCTGTCATTCAAGTAAATGGAAATTTCTAAGGCCTCTGCTGGGGAATGGGTCCACTCCAGTATCTTTTTTGCCCAGTACATCCTCAGGAAGCCATGCATTTTCCCTTCATGAACCATCTGCAGCTGTGATGAAAAGTAATTAACTCACAAAAAAAAATCAACTGAGATAATGATGTGACTTTACTAGGTATAAAGGTTAAAAATGAAGTACCTGTGCTGCATTCCAAAGTGGGTCATGAGTTCTGCCTTCCTCTAGTTCTGCACGTGAATACAGGTGAGTACGCTTGTCCTTGGTGTGGTCCTCGAGGGTCTTCCTGGCCCACTCAAAGGCCCCTTGGAACCAAGCAGTAATCAGTTTTGAGAATCAACTGTAACAGTGAAATACTCCTACCATAACAATACTATACTAACACCAACAGGTATACCCTCCTCTCACAATTACTCATGAAATCATACTGCCAAAAACATCTTCCACAAAACAACTAATATAATGATGACAACTAGAAACCAGACAGCATTGTATCTCCTGCGTCCTGTCCTTGCTCACCATCCAAGGAGTCATATCTAGGATTGTAGAAGCAGAAGTTGTCAGACAGTTCCCTCCTTACTACCGATTCCTCAATGAAGCTCTCAACAGACTCACGATATTTACTACGGAATTTCTGCACCTCAAGCACTGCACGCTGCACTGCTAGCTGGCCTGAAACACAATTAAAGAACATCAAAAAGAATGAAGTACAAAGCATAGAATGAGCTGTGGCATGACAGCCTACCAAAATGGAACCAGGGTGAAAGATTGCTGAGTGCTTCTTTGTTAGGATCATTGCGGTCAGATGAATAGATCTTGAGTCTCTCTGAAATAAATGACTCAAGGACAGCCAGTCCTCCTAGAGTTCCAGGCTTAGCCCAGTCCACCTCCTTTACAGTGTGGTCTACTTCCAAAGAGGCACGTGCTTTCTCCCAGTCCACCTCCTATTTGGAAAACAAACAAGAAGTGGCATAGTTAACCATCTGGTTAACCCCGATTCCCCCAAAAGTGCAGCTTATACGCACTGACTGTCTCTATATAGGTAACAACTGGTAATCTCAACAACCATTTACATTCGCAGAGGTATCCAATACTTCTTGTACCCAAAAAAATATCTTCCATTGAATGCAACCACAGCCTATTAATAAATCCCTTCCCTGTGCACAGACACATATAGTCAGAAAAAAGTTTATATTTCCACATATTACCCCAACATAAACAAAAGTACCAATAAATCCACACATATAAGAAGGCAAGATGGGTTGTTCCATCACAAGAGTTTCACAAGCTAAATATGATCATCTTATTTTCCTACCTTAGTTTTGATCTTGGTGCAATGAGGATGTAGCACCACAGGGGGAAACTCTGTCAGAAACTCAGGCAGTTTATCATGAATCTTTTTGCGGATAGTCCTTGCTGCATACTCTTGCTTGTCTGAGACAACCCAGCAAGGTACAATATTATGGGCATCAACCTAGGCATATGGAGACAGACATTTGCTACCAACACCAAGACTAAAATGGTCATTGAAAGATTCTCTGCAGCATTTTTTATGCAGGCCAGACCATCTTACTATTAGGACTTACCTGTACAAAGGGAATACCTTCTGGCAGTCTATCTTTGACATCTTGCAGCCACTGTAGTGGGACCCGCAATGGGGAGAAGTCGGTGACCACTGCTCCAATGTGATTTGACTTCACAAACTCTGGCAAAACATCTTTTGCATAACCAATTAATAGATGGAAGGAGATGTCCAACTCAGTACATTCCTAAGAAAGCAATTTAAGGAGAAGGTAAAAGAAACAGATTAAGTGATGGAGAGCAGAGTACCAATCAAACAAAGCCAAAAATATACATAACATAATACCTTTTCCACTTCCTGTAGGCCACATAGCATAAAACCAAAGTGGCGAATGGTTGCCTCAAGGAAGCGTGGTACCAAACAGAAACACACATGGAGGGGCTGCTTCTGCTTAAGAGCCAGGCGCTGTGCAAACAGCAATGCCCAGTTATCTGAGGACACACAAATTGTGGTCATAGCCTTGCAAACAAGAGAAGACAAAAAGCAGTACAACACAAAATAGTACCGTGTACCCGCTGATCCCTGGACATCCAGTACAGGATGCCATCTGATCCATCTACAATATCCTCCGTCTCTGACAATATTCGGACCCGCTTCTTGTTGAATTTGAACTCTGCCACTGATGAGGCAGTTTCCCTGCGGGAAATACATATGGCATCCGACAACCTTTTGCCTCCTCCAGTCACCTCAGGCAGCTTCTGCCTCTTGCATGCATAATCATCATGGTGATCATCCTCTAGGAGCTTGCTCTTTTTAGCCTTCAACTGTTTCACTGAATATTTTGTAGAACTTTTTCTCTGCATCTCTATTATCTTTGATGTTGCACAGTATAGCCAGGCTGCAAAAGTATACAATGTTGTTGGTGGCAAGGACTGAACTTTCCAACAAGACTGCAGACAGCACCTAAATAGAAACACTAATAAGAAGAAAGACACCTATAGAGCCACAGTACATAACTGAGAGACGGAAGAAGCCAGCCCCATTCTACCCACCCAACTGCTTATGCCTGACTTAAATGAGGTGTTCTTGCATGTTACTGTACTTGTAGTATATTGCATTATGCTGCTAAATAATCTCTTATGTGTAAAAACTGCTTAAGGAAGGCACCTGATTGAATGCCACAGAATTCCTGAACATAATTAACAAACATTGCTCTAACTCAGTTAAAGTATCCAGTGGTTACCACACAAGATAAAGAAATTCACTTCACACATTACACCACCACTAACATTCTGCACTGTTGACCCAAAGTATGATATGAGAGCCTGAGGCTTTTGCAATATTTTGTTCTTCTCCACAGAGCGAATCAGTAGACTCCATGAGTCACTTGACAAAGAAATATAGTAATGCACTCCAAATTCACCAGCGAGTTTTTTTCCTTAGTCCAATGCAACCACAAATATTTGGAATATGTCTGACTAACTGGCTACTATAACACATCTATATATAATGTATAATGAGTTGTGGCAACAAATACTTTGTTAGCACTTTTGTTGTACTGAAATATTTGCTGACTATCAATAGCCATCTGTGTAATTGGCGATAGGTCAATGCTGCTACTGATACATTCATTCTGATACTTGTGTTGCCCTCTATTATGCTGTGGGCAATGGTACTTAAAACGTTTGCCTTGCACACACTCCCCTCAACTGCATATATGCACAATTTGTGGGCACCTGCCTACTGGCTTTAAATATCACCTGTCTGCACTTATGATATGTTCACACATAGCTAGGTGACTCAGTAATTTTGCAAAACTGACAACAAACATATAAGCAGTTCCATGTAAAAACGTAGGATGGAATACTATAAGCTGATTAAAAACATTCCCTGCCATCAGTGTCACAGGTATTTTTATTTCTATTATAAAAAAAAAAATCTTGGAAGGCAGACTAGGGAGACGAGACGTGATCTTCTCCGAAGACAATCTGATGTCCCGAAAGAGACACTTTAACATCACGCGAGACAAGGCAGTGAGACAACATTTAAAACAAGTTCACGGACATCTGACCTAGCAGTTGTTGAAATGCTTTTGGCAGACACACATCATGTGCTCCCAGCTCTTAAAACAAACGACAAGCAGAACATGCAGCTCGCCAGCAGATGATCCGACCACTTCTCCTTAGCGTGCGTTCACAGCCTCTTCCCCCTTCACAACGCGAGCAGCAGAGACGTAAAGTTGCAAAAGGACAGCCGCTGTACAGCCTTTGAGATGATCAACACCCAGCACAACAAGCAAAGCACGCAGCTCGCCAGCGCCAGCAGCAGAAAGACAGCAGCTGAACCGATGGCATCTCCTTAGCATGCGTTCAACCGCCCCTAACCCCCCCAGGAGGGGGGCTCCTTCAAAAGGTGAGCAGCATTATACGTTCCTGCGAGAAAGAGATTTAACCAGGCCCAGGCCGGAAGTGAAGGGCAAGTATTATT
Source organism: Erpetoichthys calabaricus (assembly GCF_900747795.2). NCBI lineage: Eukaryota > Metazoa > Chordata > Cladistia > Polypteriformes > Polypteridae > Erpetoichthys > Erpetoichthys calabaricus. Next base: position 197,571,022 of record NC_041395.2, read on the forward strand.
TTTACAAACGTTTTAAAAGTAAAAGAGAAAATAATACATATGTAACAATTCCCATTTAAAATAACAATCTCTTTAGATTGTATATCCATGAAACCAAACCCAGGGGTGGGCGAGCAGAGGGCAGAGCCCCCTAGTCTATGCAAAAGAAGGTGAACAGCAATGGTCAATGCTTGTGTTTGCAGTGGGGGAACCCAGTCAGGTAGTTCTAGGTATGAAGGACAAAGATGGGGTCAAGCAAGGCACTGGCAAGGCATGCTAAGACAACAGCAACACAAGCCAACATACCAAATCAATGCTATGGCAACTGCTGGAGACAGGAGGTTATCACTGTGTACGGCGTATATGAAAAATCGCTGAAGACAGGTGGAGCCTCATAAAAGATGCAAAGGAAACATGTATCAGGAAAGAACATGCCATGTTTGCCAATGACGCTAGAAGGCAAACATCCGAGTACTGGAAGGAGACTCCTTGAAGGCATTAAGCCAACATCAGGCACAGAAAACAGGCAAGCTTGGTGTTGGGACAATTAGGCTTTGGCCATTTCTCCTGGCAATCGAGCCCTTACCAAACACAAAAAAGAAAAAGACATAAGGTGAGAAGAGGAACTAAAGTAAGAGCTATTCTGGGTAAGAATGTGTAGGAGTCACCCTAGATGACAGATATGAATGGTATTTGACCAGTACAAGAAGGCCTACCATTCTTGTTGTTTTCTTTTGTTCATTTTTGCACATACATGGACAAATTTGTTTGTACCCTTTCAGCTTATTAGAAAGATGCATATGCCTCCAGAAAAGTGATTAAATGAAAAGCAATCATCAGTATCTACCTATGTGCCTGTGATATGTCAATGAGTAAAGCAAAGCAAGCATGAATAAATTATTGTTCACGACTATCAAGACACTCTGGAGCAAAACATACTGCCCAGAGTCAGAAACCTCTGTCTCAGTCGCAGGTCATGGATATTCTAACAGTATAAGGACCCAAAACACACAGCAAAAAAGCACCCAACAATGGCCAAGAACAAAAACATTAGACTATTTTGAAGTGGCCTTCTATGAGCCCTGATTGGAATCCTATCAAACATCTCTGGAAAGAAATGAAACATGAAGTCTGGAGAAAACGCCATTCAAACCTGACACAGCTACAGCAATTTGCTTAGGAAGAGCGGGTCTAACTACCTGCTGACTGGAGCAGAGGTCTCACTGAGAGCTACAGGATTTGCTTGTTAGTAGTAATTGTCTCCACAGGTTGTGCAACAAA